>NC_087064.1:10262840-10475600 GCF_963678635.1 Symsagittifera roscoffensis
TTTGAAATTGATGATTGAAGTAATACAATGAGAAAACTTATCTGAGAAAAAAAAATTAGTTAAATAAAGGAAGTAGAGTTGAATGAAACGTTTTTGATTTGAAAACAAAGAAAAGACTAAGACTGAAGTCGGCATATAAAAACCATCATGTAGAAATACTTTTTGATGATGCATGATATCGTTTTGAACAATTTTCTTGAAAATGAAGAGTCTGAAATTGATAATTACATACGTAGATTATGATACTTGCTTATTTGCGATAATGAAAAACTACTGAGTTATTATTGGTGTTTTTAAAAATGGCTGGTGTTTTGGTGTTTTTCTGTGACAAGTAATGTTTTTAAAAACTAAAAAAAATCATACTAATTTTCATATTTCCTGTAGATAAAATTGCTTGCTCATAAAGTTCTTCTCGACAAGCAAACTAAAAAAATCTAAAATGCAAAACTAAAAAAAATCATACTAATTTTCATATTTCCTATAGATAAAATTGCTTGCTCATAAAAGTTCTTCTCGACAAGCAAACCTGCACCCTTGGACTCCTCTCAAAGACCCTTTCAAACCTTTTTTTCTGTCTAAAAAGTGGTCTTTAAAAATTCAACTACTTATCATAATTCTGCTAGCTGCAGTAACCGTACTCTGAGAAATTTATTAGAATTTTTCTGACAGTTTGTGGATTTTTGCATTAACTTCAATCTACTTACTTTGAACCAGTTTTTTGATACTTTTTTCTTCAGTTTCTTCAAGGCCAGAAAAAAACACAATAAGCGAAACCTTTTTTCTTTAATTTACCATGAACTACTGCCCCTTTTTTGATTTTTCTACAGCCAATTTTGATAACCTCAAGAAAATTTTGTGTGGCTTCAAAATTTCTATTATAATGGAATTATCTTTGGCGTTATTCGGATGCTAAAAACTTTTCAAGAAAAATTGTCCGAAACATATTTGCAAATGCAGAGCTAGAAAACAGTTCGTTCTTTTTTGACCGCCTTATTTCGCTGTCAAAATTAAATCCGGCGCGTTTCAAAAAGATCATTGAAGTTGAAATTTACATAAGATAGACGGCCTTGGCTCGGAGGCTGACCTCGCAAATTTTTATTTGATTGAAATTTTAACGTTTTATTTTAAAAATTTTTGCAAGTATAGTAATTGCTTTTTCTTGCTCTGTTTGCCTCATGCCGTAGTTTTTTTCAGAGTAAAATAACAGGAACGAATAGAGCAAAAAAAATTTCAATTTTGTTTTCTATTTAGTTGAAACGTTGTTTTACTTGCACAAAAAATAGTCATCTGAAAGTCCGGGACGCAAATGTATGTTGCCATTTTTCTTTTAAAGCAAAAAATGACTGTATCAGTCCCTGTTTTTGCAATTAGCAGATAAGAACTTGTTTTTTTGACGACATAGTTTATTCCGCGTGAAAACTATTTTTTCATGATCTTGAGTCTTGAAAAAATATCAGATTTTCGTTTCTTCTTGGAGGGTGGGCAACATTTTCCAGCCCAAACGAAAACCCCAAAAAGTTGCATGTTGGTATGAATCAGGGAGCAAATTAGCGGTTTGGTTTTCGTTTCCCGTGAGAGCTGAATTACAAGTTAGGATGGAAGTTTGAGGGTGAGGGTGCTAGGAAACGGGGAGGGGGGAGGGGGGGGGGGTAATTATTACACTCCGGCTGAGGACCAGAAATGTCAGAAATATGGTATAATAAGAATAGTACAAATGAGTTGGTTTTTGTGAATTACAAAGTGATTTGTTAGTTAGAGGCTCGGAAAAATGTCGACAAAAATTTCAAATTCGCTCATCCGACAAAATCAAGATCCGCGTTTGAGCATAGTGCCATTTGCAGTGGGATTTGTTGAGGTTTTTTAAAACTGTAAATGAAAATTTGGTTGGAAGTTTTCCTGTTGGAAGTTTTCCTGATGAAAGAATTGTCAGGAATCTGGATAGCCCAAAAGCCCTTGTTTTGAAACTTTGAAGTTAGACAGGTTCATAGATTGAAAGGATCTATTCCTAATTTCTCTTTTTCGGCTATTTATAACGAAGCTGGCAAAATTGAAGCGCAGTTACTTTTAATTAGTCACGTATATTTTAGTTTCAACCTTACTTTCTGGCAAATAAGCTTCAATGCGGTGAGGATTCTTAGAGACTTTTTAAAGATATCTAATGCTTGAAGGACCTGGATAGCATAGCTATAACAGCCTCGCGAAAAAAAATTAGATATCAACTTTATGGCACCAGAGTTTTATGCGTATATGTTAATTTATTTGAGTTAGTTATTTGTTTTTTGCTAAAATGTCGGTACAAGACCCGGGACAAAACTATCATAGTTATACCAACCCGGGCTATTAAGTTTGTTTGTAGCACGTTTTTATGGATGAAGCGCGAAAATCAAATTATGAATCTTTTAAAAATAAAAAATTCTGAGTTTTTAATCATGAACTTCAAATTAATTATTATATTGAATTTTTGCTTAGGAATTCAAAAATAAGCGAGCGAAAATCACTTCAAATGTTTACCTGTTTTGGGAAGATATTTATGTATACAGCCGCACAGGATAAGACCGATCCAAAAGCAGAGAAAAAAGATAAATCAAATATGGGACAGAAACAGAGGTATGAACGAAATCAGAGAATATAATGATTTTTGTGTATCTATCTATGCAATGCTTATTTGGACTATTTTTTTCTATTTATTTGACACAGAAAATGTAAAGAGCGAGTAAAATGAATCTATAATTCTATCAATACAATTGTAGCTCAGGTGAACATAGAAATAAAAAAGAATCACCACAGAAATGATTCGATTTGAGTCTTATCCGCACTAAGACAATTCTATATATCTTTATATCACATTGTCTGAAATCTGGCCAATATTCTATATATGTACAAAAGTACCTCGGTGGATTCAAAAAAATTAATGACAATACGATATTTTACATTTATAGACAGCTCAGTAAATAAAATCATATCTTGCGTAATATCTTTAGCACATATTTTTAAATCTTCTATATTTTATATATCTCAATCAATAACGTGCATGCATCTGTCTAACTATCATTTTGCATCTTAAGTGGCATTTTGTAGTCTTTGTTCAATCTTGATAAATTATAAATGACCTGACTGAGTTAAAATCGACCAAGAACGAAGCATCTTTTGATCCGATCTGTTACTCAATTTTTATGATTTTTAGTTAAACCCAAAAAAATAACCGGCACTGCTGTACTTATTTTTGTCGACCTTTTTTTTCGGTCGACTCTAATAATTTTTCGATCTCTCCCTTCCCAAAGCACTAAAAAACCCCGGTATTGGCCGATTGTTCTGCGCCGCAAGCCAAAATTTTGAAAAAACATACCAAAAAAATTTTTTTGAGGCACTTTATGGAAAAATTGCGATTTTTTTGGCGCGCACTCCCTCAAACTTATATATATTGACGCCAATGAAAAAGCGCCTTTGAAAAGCGCCTTTGAAAATTTTTTAGCGTCCGTCACCAAAAATGAATATCTCAAAACAGTGCAAAGGGGGACCCTTCTTTGGGTGCGCAGGTGGTCGAACCCCTGAGGGGGGGGGGGGGGGGGGGGGGGGGAGGGGGGCTGCGTCCGCCAAACCCGCCCCCCTAAATCCACCCCTGACAAAACCAATCTACATGAACCATTATCATTGCTTTATGAAGGCAACAAAAACGATGTCGCGGTCTAGAGTTGTAAGATTTTTCTCATCAAATCATCAGGTTCCACCAACATTAGAAAGCCGAGGAGAATCTAGAAAAAAGCTCTCTCGGTAATTAGTTTCAAAAATTGCTCTAGAAAAATATCAAGTGTCAAGAAAATGATCGCATGCAATTATAAGTCAGCATTTGAATCATAGAAACGTCACACAAAAAATTATTTTGATCTCAGTAATAATTGAAAGCGTTCGAATGAAAGAGGTTTTCTTCATTTTAAGTTTGCGGCACCTCGATGGTATTTGTATGTAGTGTAAATATCTAATATAGAAGATAAATGCAAACCCAACGTAATTTTTGCTTATCATTTCTAATTTTTTTCCCAAAAACATTAAGTTACGATGTCCTGTATGGCCAAAAACCTATTCTTCAAAAAAAAAGTTGGGTGCTTTTCCAATTTTTCTCGAGACTATTTTTTTGGCGCTTATGACAGTGGCTTCGAGAAGTAATTGGTAGCAGCTTAAAGAACGTATAAAACAATTTCAAGTTTCTTTGAGAAGGAAAGCAATAAGTCATCGTCAAAGTAAATGGTAACTTTGGGTCCAAATTTGTCTAATACTCAGGGACAAATAGAGGATTTTCTCTATTTTATCGATTATTTCTTAGGTCAAATTGAATTTCCGAGCTCTCACAAAACACTAGAAAAAAAACTCTATTGTGACCAAATTTTCTGCTACGAAATTTTTGAGAAACAGTCAAAATTTGAAAAACATGCCAAAAGAGGCGTTTTTGGAACTTTTTGGAAATATTTGACCAAATAAACCTCGTTTTTTTGGCGCGCGCTTCCTCGTCAAACGTAGTATATGCTGGAGCTTAAGGCACTTTTTGAAAACATTTGAAGCCCGTGAGCCAAAAAGAAACATCATTGAATAGTACAAAGGGGGTACCTTTGGGTCGGCAGGGGGTCGAATCCCTGAGGGGGAAGGCGTTCAAAAACTGATTTTTTATTTGGCACAAACGTAACGCAGATGCTGGTGTTGACAAAAAAGGTCAAAGCATCCAATCCAGCCAGGAACCATTTTTTAAGGATTGAATATATTCTGCTTAAAAAAATTTTATACGACGGACTGTGTTTTGTCTGCTCATTTTATGTCGGCTTAGTTTCCATAACTTGATTTTTGTTCAGATTCAAAACAATTCTTTATTTAGTTAAACCAGTATGTTGCAGTACTCGTTTTCTATAAAACATGAGTGCTTTTTCAATTTTTGAATTTTTTAAGATTTTGTTTTTGATATTTGTGGATTAACGTATTAATTTTTATCAACTAAATTTCAACTAGTTTTTGAATTTTTGGTCTTCAGTTTCTTCTGCTCCACAAAAAAGTAATGCGTTATGGATTAGGACTCATTTTTTAAAAGAAAAGTTTTTTGTCAATTTTAATCGTCTCAAGAAAAAATGTAGGTATTCAAAACTGTAGTTGTCATAATTGAGCCTTATTTGGCGTTATTCAGATGCTAAGATTTTACAAAAAAAAATCTACTCCGTGCCAAAAAAAAACATTTTGAACATATTCGCAAGTGCAGAGCTGGAAAACAGCTCGTTTTTTTCATCCATGATTTTTCGCTTTCAAAGCTAAATCTTGTGCGTTTCGAAAAAAAGTAATGATTTTAAAATTAATTTCCTGAAGATTGAGCATTTAAAGGCCGCGTAAAATTGAAGTTGGTTGATTTTTTATAAATCCTTATTACATCTTCACTAAAAAATTTTTTATGGAAATGGAGGAAGCTTTCAATAATGTCTCTGATAAAGCAGCCCAAACTGCTCTACAGACTTTTTGGGAAAATTTAAAAGAGGATAAGAGATATAAAAATATTTGTGGCAATGTTAATACATGACTCAGTGATCAGGAACGTTACAGCAGGAAAGATACTTTTTTATCAAAAACCTTTTTTTATGTTACGAATAAATCGATGCTGCTTAACAATATCTTGGATTTCTGCGGAAGAATTTGATTTTCACTGTTTTGAATGAAGAAGCTTTCGAAGCTTAACATATGTTAACGGGATATGAAAAGCTACGAATCTACAACGAATGCCATCAAACTTAGTGATAAGAAGTGAGTATGGATGGTACGGCGGAAACTAAATGCTCGTTGAGTTACTTCAACAAATGGAGTTAAACGACAGTACCAAAGCTGAAAAAGTGGATATTTTACTTTCTCCAGCAACTGTGTTGCTTTGGTTGTCACTTCAGTTAGTGCTGGTAAAAAGTGTATGCCCATTAACAAAACCTCCAATCTTGACACAGTTCGTAACTTTCTCGACAGCCCACGTCCAATTTAAATGACAATACTGGCGCAAACGGTCGCGAAATGATGATGATTGAGATGAAGTTTTCGGGAACATTTTTCCTGCAGACAAGCGTCTTTATTGACAAAATCCTAGAAATGGAAACGGTAGTCTCCGAAACTGTAGCGAATGAATTGAGCTTATGTATCAACCATGAACTAAAATTTTTTGCTAAACCAGTGGATATTATTTATCCGTGAACTAAAAAATTCTGCAGTAAGTTTGAAGTAACAAATTAGCAAACAATAGAAGCATATCTTCTTATTTTTATTTCAACCATAATTTTTACGCAGTAAAGGAGGAGTTTTAGAGATAAGACGCGCAATTTAATGTTTTTAATTTTAGTTGTGGATTTAGTTTTGCTAAAAAAAATAATTTTATTATAATTATTAAAATAGGTTCCTATTATGATTGGTGATATCCTGGAAAGCAAAAAAGTTATTGTGAAAAGATAAAATATAAAATAGAAGGCGATTTTGGGCGAAAATTGATTTTATTTACCAATCAAATTTCTCGCGTTTTATAATGTCTCAATCCAGTTAATTAGCCTTGAGAAATGATCAGATCAATTCTACGCAAATTTTAGCGGGTGTTGCACAAAAAAAATTATTTAAAGAAATTTTTAGCGAGTTTTTGCAATAAGTTTTAGTTAGATTGTTGGAAAAAAGTATGAAAATTATAAGGTCGCTTTTTGCAATTTTATCATTGACATTAAACTTTGAAAGAGTTTTCTTAGAAGCAGGAGTTCACTAAAATAGAAAGAGTAGAAATGGAAACTTGCTTAATGCATCAAAGCATTAGGTCAATTTGTCAAAACTTTGGTGAAATAGAAACCGATCTTATGAAACGAGACAAACCAGTATTAATAGCGCCAACAGAAGTTTGGACAACAAAAAAGGCTTTTTTAGAAAATTTTGTTATGGTAAATAGTTCAATAAAAGGCGTTGATATAGGTATTTGTATATCAAAAAATTTCCTTCAAATAGCTGAATTCACTAAAACTCTAATAAAAATTTGACGGCTTCTACCAAATTCAAAAAAAAATCGATTAAATTGTACAATTAAATAGGTATCACCGCAAACAGATTCCAAGAGTTTTTTTGAAAATAACCGGGGTTACTTAACTAATCTAAAAATATATAATAGACACAATCACAATGCACGAGGTGGTCTTATTGTGGATTTAGAAAAAAGCAGTTGAAAAAAAATCGAATTATCTCAAATGTTTTTGAGTTTTGGCTGAAAATCAATTAGTCAAGAAGCATGAAGCATCTACTGAGTAAAACAACTACAGGATTAGATAAAACGAATGAAACATCTTTTCTTGCTTGCTTTTGCAACTAAATGCCCCATATGAAAATTGAGACTAATAACATATCAGATCATGAAAACCAAAAAAAATACATGAAACAACCATAAACCAAAACTCAAAACATAGACAATTTTAGAAAAAGAAAAGAAACTTCCTTAATTCATCTTTCTTGGAACGAAATACAAAAGTAGTTTGTTGTGTAATAACAAAAGTGAAAGCGAGATATAACTTTCGATTGAAATGCGCTACTGAACATCTAATTTTTCTATCACATCGAAAATATACAAATTTTTCTCGCAATTGAATAAACACTAAGGTGGAAAATGCATCTTCAAAAAACAACAACAAGTGCTCATTTGTTAAACTACTGACCAGTTAGAAGCAAGCAAAAATAAAAATCAAGGTTGAAGAAAAAAAACTTGAAAAACTTTGAAGGGAGGACAAATAAAATGTAAACTTACGTCAACTTATGACAAACAACAAACAAAGGGCATAAAAACTTAACAAATTCACTGGTAGAAACAAAACAAAATCAAAAATTGAGCCTGGTTTACAAACAAATGAATTGAACATTTTTTTTGTATCAGTACGGCCAAACATGAGCTAAAAAATTAAAAGCAACTCCAAATCGGCTTTAAAAATCAAATCAGGATCATTCATTGTCATTTTCACTACTGAAAAAGAAGCGTTCAGCATACTGAATAAAACAAATGATAATTTGCCCAAAGATGATTTTGGTCAATGCAATTATCTACAAAAACAAATATAAACAGTTCTCAATCCCGTGCCGATCACAAATATCAACAGCTGTAGAGATCAGAACTGATTTCCAGCGTCCTTGAAACTAGTGAAAATAATTTTTTTCTCAAGTCTGGTGCTCGTGAAGATTCCTCAAATTATTGATCAATTTCAAAGTTGTCAGTCAGAAAACAAATTATGAAAGGATTTTGCAAAAATATATTCTGGCTACGTGATCTGCATATATGTAATCTCGCACAAGCATGCATATGTTGCATAAAGGTATTCTACCTATTTTCAAACTTTAAAATACTGAATCAGTTTCAGTTTGATTTTAGAAGTAAACGCAGCACTGTAGATGTCATACTTGAATTGACCAAATTGGTCAGAAAAAAGTCAAACTGCAAACAAAAATTCGACTGCGCATTATTTGATCTTATACAAATATTCGACATCGTTAATGCTGAAATTTTTTTCTACAAATTGCATCTTTATGAAATTTTGAAATTGATGATTGAAGTAATACAATGAGAAAACTTATCTGAGAAAAAAAAATTAGTTAAATAAAGGAAGTAGAGTTGAATGAAACGTTTTTGATTTGAAAACAAAGAAAAGACTAAGACTGAAGTCGGCATATAAAAACCATCATGTAGAAATACTTTTTGATGATGCATGATATCGTTTTGAACAATTTTCTTGAAAATGAAGAGTCTGAAATTGATAATTACATACGTAGATTATGATACTTGCTTATTTGCGATAATGAAAAACTACTGAGTTATTATTGGTGTTTTTAAAAATGGCTGGTGTTTTGGTGTTTTTCTGTGACAAGTAATGTTTTTAAAAACTAAAAAAAATCATACTAATTTTCATATTTCCTGTAGATAAAATTGCTTGCTCATAAAGTTCTTCTCGACAAGCAAACCTAAAAAAATCTAAAATGCAAAACTAAAAAAAAATCATACTAATTTTCATATTTCCTATAGATAAAATTGCTTGCTCATAAAAGTTCTTCTCGACAAGCAAACCTGCACCCTTGGACTCCTCTCAAAGACCCTTTCAAACCTTTTTTTCTGTCTAAAAAGTGGTCTTTAAAAATTCAACTACTTATCATAATTCTGCTAGCTGCAGTAACCGTACTCTGAGAAATTTATTAGAATTTTTCTGACAGTTTGTGGATTTTTGCATTAACTTCAATCTACTTACTTTGAACCAGTTTTTTGATACTTTTTTCTTCAGTTTCTTCAAGGCCAGAAAAAAACACAATAAGCGAAACCTTTTTTCTTTAATTTACCATGAACTACTGCCCCTTTTTTGATTTTTCTACAGCCAATTTTGATAACCTCAAGAAAATTTTGTGTGGCTTCAAAATTTCTATTATAATGGAATTATCTTTGGCGTTATTCGGATGCTAAAAACTTTTCAAGAAAAATTGTCCGAAACATATTTGCAAATGCAGAGCTAGAAAACAGTTCGTTCTTTTTTGACCGCCTTATTTCGCTGTCAAAATTAAATCCGGCGCGTTTCAAAAAGATCATTGAAATTGAAATTTACATAAGATAGACGGCCTTGGCTCGGAGGCTGACCTCGCAAATTTTTATTTGATTGAAATTTTAACGTTTTATTTTAAAAATTTTTGCAAGGATAGTAATTGCTTTTTCTTGCTCTGTTTGCCTCATGCCGTAGTTTTTTTCAGAGTAAAATAACAGGAACGAATAGAGCAAAAAAAATTTCAATTTTGTTTTCTATTTAGTTGAAACGTTGTTTTACTTGCACAAAAAATAGTCATCTGAAAGTCCGGGACGCAAATGTATGTTGCCATTTTTCTTTTAAAGCAAAAAATGACTGTATCAGTCCCTGTTTTTGCAATTAGCAGATAAGAACTTGTTTTTTTGACGACATAGTTTATTCCGCGTGAAAACTATTTTTTCATGATCTTGAGTCTTGAAAAAATATCAGATTTTCGTTTCTTCTCGGAGGGTGGGCAACATTTTCCAGCCCAAACGAAAACCCCAAAAAGTTGCATGTTGGTATGAATCAGGGAGCAAATTAGCGGTTTGGTTTTCGTTTCCCGTGAGAGCTGAATTACAAGTTGTTCAGCGCTTTACGAAAAAACCGTTGTTGTGAATTCTGATACAAATCAACAGGGTGTTTGTTGGAGTTTTTGTTGTATTTTGATCCTTTTCTCTGGTCCCAATTTCATGATCTTTTTGTTCCGACTTTCGATACGAAAGTAACGGAATATTTGTGCTCGGGGTGGGTTTTTTTTTTCTTCAGACAAATTTCGACTTTTTAACTAGCCGTTTTTGTCTCAATTTTTTAATATCATTCGAAAGCTATTGTTGTCCTGAGCTTGAATTTGAAACAATATTTCACCTGTGATCATTTTTCGTAAAGTTGTGAAGGTTTAAAGATTGCCATTTTGGCCAATTTGGGACAATTAACGCGCGATAAATTTCGCGCTATTAACGCGTAAGCGAGATTTAATCCGTCTTAGAAATCGTTCCAAATTGGTTGAAAGAAGCTTATTTGCCATAATTGATTTGTTACAAGGAGCGAAATCTATTGTTTTGTACATTATATGGCGTGTGGTGGGATGTTTTTACAAAAAATCTCAAATTTTTTCAAAAAAAATTTTTAAATTTTTTTTATTACTTTGAAATTTTTCATCTTATTAATGCTCCATAGACCTTAAAAGGCAGTCGGAACTTTCAGGGCTTCGCCCTGATACGAGCAGTCTTGTTGTAATTGTTTTCGTTTATTGAACGAACGACTAATTAATGAAAAATCAAATACTAAAAAATGTTTGAAGCTGCCACTATATAAAAATTAGGAGAAGGGACCGCACGCAAAAACAACAAATTTTGATTAAAAAGTGGCAACTGTCGGTAGTTTTAGCCCAACTTCTCACAAATTGACTGTGGTTTGAAAAACTTTCAGCTAAAATTGTTTTTTTTTTTGGTTTTTCGAGAGCTCGGAAAATCACATTTGTAGTCCTTAATGTCAAAATTATAGATCCGCCCTGGATACTATGCGGGATGCTGATGCATCAACGATGATCTTTCCTGTTTTAAGAAATATAGTCAGCATGGGTGGTCTCAAGAGTTGAATTCCCCCTGAAAGTTTCATCTTCATCCGGCGGTGTTGAGCATTATAGGTAAAAAATCATCTTACTTACCCAGTTTTTTTCCTCTTCCAAAGACCAAACTGAACAGCAAAATCAGATTTGAAAATGAGATAGCTAGCATGAAATATAAGGCTATGTGCTGTATCCACTTAAAAGATTTATTGAGAGCGGGATAGCTTTTAGGAGCAAGTTAAGAGGATATTTCGGGGGCAGCAATTGCAGAACGGGGTCTACATGGTCTACAGAAAAACAGAATCAGAATAGAAATCAGATACGCTCTTGGTAACTTTAGTGCGCTCTCTTTTCACGCGTTTGTGAATACATTATTAGATACAGCAGGAATACAGGATAGACCTAATATGTATTTTTTTCTCCCGACTTTGGTTGAAAGTCAAGTCAGCAAGAGCGATTTTGTATATATAAGTTTATATTGAAAAGATATATAGAAAGCGGTGAGAGTGAAATAAATGAAAGTATGATAAGGATTTTCTTTTCTGGCTATGTATGCAGTTATTGATAGCTAGGATTGCGGATTAGAGACTAGAAAACTGAGGGGGGGGGGTGAGATTTTTAGGAGATGTGTTGCTTGCATTTCCCTATTTATTTTCTTATTTTCTCCGCTGTCTTCGCTTTTATATCAGATATTGAGCCGATCTAGTTCAGTGAAGTTCTGAAAATAGGGAGAGCGAAAATTGAGCGAAGAGAGAAATATCGCTAGTGTTACACTTTGCGCACTTGCTGTATCCTTAGTATCATGGAGCAAAAGGCGATTCAGCAAAGAGACTTCACAAGACATTAAGAGAGTTACTTTAGCCACCGCCTCAGCGACCACTAATTTCACAACTTATACTGTTTCATGGTCTTCATCCATTATATGATACGATACTGCTCGCAGTACAGACACAGAACAGTTGCAAGGAGCTATTTGTATCCCTATTTTTAAGGAACGCTTACAAATCGTGCTCCCGTTGAATAATAACACCGATGTTTATACCATGAAAATCTCTTTCTGCAATGTATATTGGGAGCACAGGAGTACTTTTTAATGTATATTAGGCACAAAATAAACCTGACCACTGAAAGATTAACCAATCTCTCTCTTGTGTTCATTGCATGGGCAAGCTTGAGACTTATAACTAAGCGTTATGAGGAGCACTAACTTGGTTTACTAAAAACAGCACTTCATGGCAACTAAAAGTAGAGCTATATATTGAGAAACTCGCCCGGGAAAAATATAACTAAAAATGGAAGATCATCTTATAGTAGTAAAGTCACCTTTTGTTCTGTTATTCCAAAAAACAGCGCCCAAAAAAGTTCACTGCTTGATAACGACTGGTTTATTAGTATTCAGTCAACACAGTCACAAAGTAAATATCAACGAATGGTAATAAAAAGACTGCTCGTATATCAGGACGAAGCCCTGAATGTTCCGACTCTGTCCCTTAATTCATATCGAATAGTTTTTGGGAAAAGAAAATATTGAAAACTTATAGATTCAAAGTGTGAAATTTTGAGTTGTATGAAATTAATACGACCGATTAGCTAGCCTCAACTCAATTTGGAACGATTTTGTTGAGCGGGATAATTCGCCACGCATAAATAATTCTCGCTACGCTCTCAGCATTATGAATAATCTCTTCAAAGCGCGCATAATTTAGTCCAGAGCATGGCCAATTTGGCAATTTTCAAACCTCCAGATTTTTACAAAAAAATAATTGAAATTGAAATTTCTTTTTACATTTGAACTCAAGAAGTCAATATCTTCTAAGGGGAATAAGAAATTTTTGTTAAAAATTATTTCGACCGGTGAAAATTGACTGAATAAAAAAAACCCACACCGAGCATAAATATTCCGTTTTCTTCGAAAGTCGGAACAAAAATATAAAGCTCGCATCAGGGCAAGATTCTGAGTTTTCCGATTCCCCTTCAGCATGTTCAAGTTTTTTTACAATTTGTCTAATAAACTCAAAAATTCGGAACTTTTTTTTTGGAAGACTTCGAATAAGCCGGCAAGTGATTTGGTTTCCGTCTAGCAGAATGGATCCAACTTATTGTCAGTTCACTAATTGACTAATTATTCACCTACCCATCAACAACTAAAAAGGATAACCGGTTGCTGTGCATGTAGCACATAATGTTAATTCCCCACAGATTCAAGAAATTAAATTCAAAATAAAGGAAAAATTTGAGAGAATATATATAATTTTTCAGTTGATTTTTCTTGTAGAGGGCGACTGAACTCAATGGAAGATGATGGTAAGGTTATGAATTAACTTGGCTAAAATGGCGTTAAACTTTTATCCTTAAAACTAAAGTAAAATTGTAAAGGTAGGTAAGTTCTCATCATTTTAATTCTAATTTTAGTCCAAAACCCCAAAAAATTTAAACCAGCTGCTCTAGACACTAAGAGAATGTTCATAAATTTCCTCTTTAGAATCCAAATCTGAATCTCACAACCAAAAGTGCTTTAATTTGATACCGCATTTGACTTTCACGAGTTTTGTTTGATGCAGACAAATTTCGCTGGAAAATAACCGACCCAAATCTAAAGTTCTTTCTCGCTCTTCGAGAGTGGTCGGAACAAAAGCGACAAAAAAGTGCAAATTTGTTTGAATATCAATCTATGAACAATTTTTCATTTTTTATTTTTTACCAAAAAATGATCACCGGTTAAACTGTAGTAGAAGTCCATCAGAAAAGTTGAGAATTATTTTCTGTCCAAAAGGAAAGTCGCGAAAAAACCCTGAGTAGTCCGAATGTCAGATAAAACGTGTGGCATCAAACTCAGTTGAAAAATTTTCCAAACTACATCTTATTTAATTTACACAGTGTTAAGCTTGCGTCCATTAACTGATTAGTTGGTTCAATTAGCGCGCCTCAATAGAATTTGGAGTTTTTTAAGAGCTGGTTCTAATTGTGGCTGAGGCGTTATGAAAATGTATAAATCGCCGCATTGATTAACTATCCCACTTTGGTTAGATTAGCAGATTTTCAAATACCTATGTATATTTTAAATAATCACACGTGAAGTATCTTTTTGATTTTCAGCCAATAACTTTGTTTTTCAGGCCGTATAAAAGTCCGCTAAATGTTGCTAGTTTCAAATAATTTAGCTGCTAGCCGTTCTATTGTTCCGTTGACTTCATACAAAGCAAAACGTTTTTAGACTCAATTTTTTTTCTTTCAAGATCCCTTTCCTAGTCGAGTACGGTATCATCGACAAACTTGAAATCTTATTTTCCAGTTTTCCGAATACAATTTTGAGCACCTCTGAGCAATAGTTAAGAGTCAGACTCAGTTTTGAGGCAATTAATTGGGTTAAATTACAGCCTTAAGCAGTGTCACGTCTACTCACCAGCAAAAAAAGAATGTTATTGAAAGATATCGGCAAAAAAAATCATTTTCTTAAATCATTTTGTATTATTTATACAGCAAATTGATATAATCTTCTGCAATATTTTTTATTCGGACCCACAGAAGGAGAAATATTTGAAAGATTAGATGAACCAGAGAAGAATTTTTTTATTCTGAACCATTTTTATTCTGAACCATAGAAGAAGAAATATTTCAAAGATTGGTTTTTATTCTGAACCACAGAAGAAATGTTTCAAAGATTAGATGCAAAACTCTAAATAGTTTTGACTGCTAGTGAAAATCAAAATTAAACAATTGGTACTTATTTCAACCGGGCTGGTTGTATGAGTGCGACAAACAGAATTATAGGCCCTTTAATATTTATAGAGAAGTATTTTGAAAAAACAAGTGACAAATGACGAAACTTCCAAGAAAACTTAACAAAATAATTTTAAAAAAGTGAATATCGTACCACACACGCTATTCAAAGTAGAAAAAAAATACATTTTTTATATACTAATATAGTAAGCAGAATAACTAGCAAGCATGAATTCAAGATGGAACGATTACTGAGCCGGATCAAATCGCAGCTTCCGCATTAAGAGCACAAAGTATATCGCGCATTAACTATTCCAAAAACCAGAATCGTTTTTTTTAAACCCTCTTAACTGGGACAAAAATTACCACAATGATAAACGATTTTCAATGTTCGAGCTTTGGACACAAAATTTTTCAGATGGAAAAAAATCCCACCAAAAAAAAGATGATTTTTCAAAAAAGTCGAAAATTACCTGCAAATTGAAAACTACGCGAACACAAATGTTTCTTTACTTTCTTCAAAGTCAGAACAAAAGAACTGCTGGTATATGTATTTTGCCCTGAATGTTTATGGTGTATTGTTTGATTTGAAAAATTTGGCGAACTTTTCAATAAAAGTTGAAACAATTCACAAAAAAGCTTGAATTTTCTTGAAAAGGATCCACCACACTCTATTTTAAGCACAAAATGATATATTTAGCTTATAGTTCTGTTTTAGCTAGACTAAATAACATCCAGTTCAATTCAATTTGGAACAATTTCTGCGCCAGATTGAATTGCTGCTTACACGTGTATAACACGAAGTTATCCCAAATAGCCACGTTGACTATGTTCAAACCTTCATAAATATGCAAAAAAAAACTACTCGTATCAGAGCTAAATTTGAATATTTTGCCTGCTTTTCAATTGATCTTGGATATTTTTGGTAAATGAATAATAGGCAAAGCTACAAATTTTAGATTGATAGCATCCAAATTAAAGAGTTAAAATTTGGAATAATTTAGATCAATTAGCTTGCCTCAATTCAAGGGCGGATCTAGGACATTAACGAGCGAGGGGGGGCGAAATTTTCAAAAAGTTTGTCAATTTTATTTAGGTTGACAAAAATGATTTTCCGAGCTCTCCTATAGAACTAAAAAAATGACCTTAGGCAAAAAATTTCTTAGGCCCTTTTGGTAATTGTTGATCAAGAAGTTGCATGTTTCAGACGCGCGCTTTCCCTCAAATTTAGTAAATATTGGCACCGAAGACTCCTTTAGAACAAATTTAAGGTTTCTCAGCCAAAAATGGATATCTCAAATTAGTACAAAGGAGGGACCCTTTGGGTCAGCAGGGGGTCGAAACACTGAGGGGGGCTCAATTCGCTGTTGGTTCAATTCGATTTGGAACAATTTTCTGGTGTGGGATATTTCACCACGTGTAAAATATAAGCGACCAGTTAAGACAGCATCGGGGCATGCTACTATAGTGGTGTGCACATCCGGCCGGGCCCATGTAGATCAAGGGAAGATCCCCATTGGGGAAAAAAGTTTTGTGAAAATGGTCTGAATAAAAAAACACTATGATCATATATATATTCTTCACTTTCTTCAAAAGCCGGAAGAAAAAGAAATAACTTTTTAAATTTGAGCTCAAGATCGATTTTTTTCAGATAGTTTTTAAAAATATTGTAAAAAAGACTAGCTGTTAGATAAGGATCTAATTAATCCATAATTACGACAAACGTAGCTTTACAATCACCAAAGCAGATTTACTCGTCTCAGAATTTCATGTTTTCGAGATGATTTTTGTAAATTTTGCTTTTGGAATTTGTAATAGTAGGCTTTCAATTAGACGGGGAACTAAAAAATTTGATTTGCTTCTGCACGGTGGCTGATCACACTTACTTTTTTTTAACTTGCCATTTACTCCGGCTCAGAAATCATTCCAAATTGAATTGAACTTGTTTTTGGATCTCAGTCTTTGGAAAAAGCAGATTATACGACAGGATATTATAGAAGTCATTTAAAACCTAAGATCTCAGCAAAAGTATTGTTTTCTCAGACAAAACTATGTCAATGGCAATTAGTTTTTAAAATCAACTGAGCAAAAATGTACGCCAATTTTTAATCATATAGCAATGATTTTTTATCTTTTTTGGAAAACACTATTAAATTGAAACAATGTACAATCAAAGCAAAATATATGGAAAAGTTTAAACAAATTAGCCTCCTTAGAAATTAATGATTCTTGTCCAAAATAGGTTTTCATTGCTATTTGTGACGACAAATACTTTTACAAATGAGGTTAAAATAATAATTTACAGTTGAGCAAAAGAATTTTGATTTTAATCAAACTATTATGGTCCTATTAAACAGGAAAGAACTTACCGTGACGATTTCTCTTTTTCCTAGCAGTTGATCGCAAAGATCTCAAATATACCAGTAAACAGTCTAGCTGGCTCAACTTACCAGTTGCTTCTGCCAAAAACAGGAACAGAAAAGAAGAATTCGGATATTGGTCGGCTGCACCAACTCTGGAATGATTTTGGTAATATTTTTGTTTTGCACACTCGGTCTTATTCTGTAGGTTGTCAGACTGTGTAGCTCCGATACCACTCTAAATTCTGGCTGTAAATGATAATCACCATTCACCAATGTGTTCACGTATAGAACAGAAGAACTGGGAATAATCAGCTAGCTGGGAAAAGCGGCTGAGGAGAAGAGAGCTTGGTGATTAAGACTTATATTCCGTAACTATATGTGGTCCGCGGCGGACAGTAGAGAGCTCTTTTTGGATAGATATCCTTTGCTTCTGCTGCATTAACTATATAAGCAGCAAAGAGCAGATATTTGGACTACTGCTTGTTACAGCAAAAGAGACCAACTCTCAACATACACAGGACACAGAGATAGATACACACAAATGTCAAAGACACGAGGAAGGGAACACGGGTTGAGGTAGGATAGGGGATAGGGGATAGAGGATAGGATATAGGAAGGGGGATAGTTAGTTAGCTATCCGGCAGGGAGCAGAGACGGGGAAAAGAAAGAACGAAAGATATACGAGACAAGAGTAGAATGGGATAATGGAACAGTGATTTTAAATATCCTTGCTTAATATCCTCATATGTGCTCCTAGGAGCAACAGTGCAAGACGCAGAATGATCAATGCGCCGAGCTGAGATCTTTTACACCTCTTTGTTAAAGAAGAAAAATAAAACAAACACGGGACTCAAATAGTTTGTAAACAAATTTTTTTGATAATTTCGAAGACTTTTAGCCAGATCTTTATAGTTTCCAAGGCACTTCGAACCGTAAACTTTGAGTGCAATGCTGCTTTGATTCACTTCAGCGAAAACTTTGCAGCATAGATTTTTATGTCTTAAGCCGAAAAAATTCGATTTAGTAGTACGGCTGCTTTTCGTACGGATCTCGGACTCTAATACGTACGTTTGATGGACCGTTCAATATCGTTATGCTCTGCTATGGCCAATTGGCTCAAAAAAAGAATATGGAATCAGTATTTATGCTTAAAATGCAGTTTCAATTTGCATATTTGAGCATATGGAGTTATGAATACATGAATAAGCTTCTTATGCTCTGCATGAATAAAATATCTTAATACTACTTCTGCGATTTTCCTGCTGCCGCCGAGTCGTCTGTGCTATGATTGATTATACTTCTCTTTCGTTTCTACCTCCAGTATTATTTCACCGCTCTAATCTTGGCCCGGCCGGCGGAATCACGCTGTAGCTTGGATAGCTCTATGGGATATTAGATTCATTTTGGGAATGCGCAGGAAAGGGAAAGGAAATAAGGGAGGATTGATTGTTGTGATAGGCGGCGATAATTGAGACTTAATCTGACAAGTCCTTCGCTTCTAGCTCTCTTTGCGCTCTGCTGCCTGCATTACATGTTATTGTGGTACAAAGATTTTCCGGATCCCAATGATTCATTTCCTGAATTTGTTATGTAAAGAATTTTGCCTTGCTATGAGTGTACATTGTACCTTAATTTGGAAAAGGAACACGTTTTAGTTCAATGTTTTTCTCTGTAAGATTGTGGATTTACTCCCGAAATTAAACCTGACTTTTATGACGTAATGAGACATTCTGGATAATTTATTCACCCGGGTTGACACAAAACTTGCTCTTCTACAACTTTTTTTAAAGAATAAAACAAAATTAAGCTTTATGAATGTTAAAAAAATCCTATGAAAAAACCTGTTAGATAGAAGTTTTTCCTCTAGTTTTCTCAATCGTTTTCTCATTAAATTGCATTTTCATTTTTTCTGTTCGACAGATGCAAAGTGGACCGCTGAGTACAGCAGGGAGCCACAACGGACAAACTTCAATCGTGCGCCTCAGTAATTGACCAAATCGA
Organism: Symsagittifera roscoffensis; assembly: GCF_963678635.1. NCBI lineage: Eukaryota > Metazoa > Xenacoelomorpha > Acoela > Convolutidae > Symsagittifera > Symsagittifera roscoffensis. The sequence goes on from NC_087064.1 coordinate 10,282,058, forward strand.
GCACTTCCAGCGCAATAAAAAATTTTCTATCACTTATATGTGAAATCGATATGCCACGCATCTCAAGCTAATTTTAGTTGACCCAAAATTGTTCACAAAGTTAACACCTATTACTAGATGAATAGGCAAAAAAAATCTGTTTTTGTTATCGAAGTTCCTAAAAACTGAAAATTTTTCAGGACGAATCAAAAAGTTTTCACGGGAAAAAGAAATCTTTTCCTAGATTTTTTCCCTATGCCGACTTTCAAACTTTTTTATGTTATTAATTCTTCTGATGCATGGTGCTTTTTTAAAAACTAATTGGAAGGGTTCAAATCACCTTAACAACCAAATACTGAAACTTAAGTAGATAAAAGGAAAACAAGCTTAGACTATTTCGAAAAAAAACAAGCTGAATCTTTTTTAAGGTTTTCTCAGACCTAATTGAATCTATCTAGTTATTTGTGAACTGGTTTTCTAATTTCAGTATCAGAGGGAAGACTTGAGAGAGTCTGATTTTCATTAAAAACCGCTGGTCTTTCGTGGGGCCCTCTATTACAATTGTATCTTCCTTTCTTAATCAGTAATTTACAATTTACAATTAATAAAATCTTCCTTGTAATTGCATCTATATGCTTCTAAAGTCATGAAGTTTCTTCTGTAATGGACAATAAATTGTTCGCTGACTTTTTTTTATTATGAAAAAAAGCAAAACAGTTATGAGCATCAAGGACCAAATCAAATTATGCTAAAAATTGTCTTTTGTGGTCCATGCATCACAATCGTAACCTCTTTAATATACCACAAGGGGGAAGGGTGCGGGTTGATTTTTGAATTTTTGAACTTCGAGTTTTTGAAATTTCTACTAATGGGTCCTCCTTATTGTTTTTTTGAGCTTCTCCATAAAACCATAAAACCATAAAAAACAGTTGTCAAAATAATTCGAAATTGGGTTTGTAATTTTTCAGAGGGCAAGTGTAGAAAGCATATATTTGAGTCATTGAGAAACAACCAGTTTTGATTTCAAATTATTGGGTGTATAAGTTTGATTCCATAAATTTGACATAGTAGTTTTACTGACTTCGGTGAAGTTGGCAAAAGATACATGATCGATACTAGTGGTCAGATTAGGCTGAAAAATTAGACTATGCTTTTTGAACATCGCGCTTACTTCAAAATGGTTGTGTTACTAAAAAATGTGAAGTCGACTACAGATTCAATGGCAAAATTAGTTCGCTCGAAATTTACCAGGGAAAACATCTTTATTGGAACACATCTACTTGCTCCAAAACAAATGTAGAACTTAATTTTTAGACTTCTTCACATGCAATTTTCATTGAGGTTTAGACTTGCTAATTTTTGAATTCATTTGATTGATCAGTTTTATCAACCAATTTTTGATTCCGGTAACTAATTTGTAATAAAAATGTATCTGTTGCCAACTTCACAGACAGGTTTTACATAAAAAATCTGAAGACATTTTAAAAATGAAAACGTCGAATTCATAACGAAAAAAAAAACGAATTGAAGTAGCTAAAAAATTGCAAAACGCGTGTTTTTGTCAATATCAACTACCTATTGAAGTTAGCGCTTCCAACCAGCGCAAAAAAGATCAAAAATTACGTCAGAATACTTTTTGAGTTGTCGCATTTGTGTTTGAGTTGTATTGCGTCTGCATAAATTATTCAATTCCTGCTATCTCTGGACGCATTGCTCTTCTGTGCCTGTGGGCATCATGAAGGGACTTATCGCCCTTGTTGAGTAATGCATGCTATTTTACGCGACCGCGATTTGTGGCAAGAGTTCGTCCCAATCAGTCATGTATCTTGAACAGTCTACCCTCAGCTTACAAGTGTCCCGTTCTGCCTCTCCACCAATTCATTCGTTTGCGGATGATAGGCCGTGGAGTGGTCTTGTGCACTGTGCGACCTCTTTGTCTGACTGAAAAGTCATGGGACAACCATATCTAGAGAACCAATGCGTGATCAAGTGATCACAAATTTCTTCCGCTGATGCTGTTTGACTTGAAATTGCCTCCGCCATTTTCGCGAAATGATCTATAATCACTAGGATCTTATTGTATCCTGTGTCAGTCATGCAGATCTTCTGATGGTTTAATTGTGCAACCTCGTTAAACTCCGAGCTTTCCACCGATTTCAGTTTGAACATTATGTTTTTTCGGATCTTTTATTTGCAGGCAAGACAAACATGCGTTGACTCATCCTTCGCAAGCTCTCTCATCCCTGGCCAATCGAATTGATGAAGTACTCTTTGCTGCACCTTGTCTATACCCTGATGCCCCATTTGATCAAGTGATCTAAACAGTACCTCCGTTTGATACAATTGAGGCAGTATGATCGCGTTGTGCTTGTGCAGGATCTTCTCTTCATCCCTCCTTTTGCAGGCTAGTAAACCGTCCGCCGTTTGGTGAAGTTACTCTTTCTGCTCATTTTAAAACTTGCTCAAGATTTTTAGCTGTCCTCCTCTAGATCTGTTTTTTCTTTTCCTTATTTTTATCCATTTGGAGAGATTGCTAGTCATTTCATAGTCCTTTTTCTGTGCCCTAATAAGGTCTGAGAGAGTCTTTATCTTGCATTCACATCTTCTTTTAGAGCCATCATTTGTCCTGCCAATTCCTTTGGGCAGTGGGTGTCGTCCTCTAGCTTCACACATACTATCTTGATCAAAACTCTACCGTTGATTTCGGGCTCTAAATTTGTCCTTATATTAAAGTTGCACGATAATTGTCTGAAGGGTGTTCTCGAAACCGCTATCAGCTCTTACCCTCCACTTTTCTTGTTCGATTGTATGTTCTATGTTCCAGAAGAGGAATTCTTATGTATCTCTCTGTCTTGGTTTCTCAAATCAGTTTCCGCTTGTTTTATGCACATGCTAACTGAGCAATCATCGCTCTCTCTGGATTCTCCATCTGAATCAGTTTCTCTTGAATCACCGGACAAAATTTCTGCTTCACTCTTTCTCGCATGCTCCCTTAACTGTACGGTCTCTTGATCTGGCCCAAAGTCTACAGCGTCTCTTTGAACAATATTCTTTTCTTTCTCAATTTGATTTGCTTTAGAAAAATATCTGGAACGCTTTCGACTAATGAGCGCACCAAATTTTGGCTCATAAGTTCCTGGTCTGTTGGCTGTCTTTTTCCTTCGGGTTTCTCCCTCGGTCTCTTCATTATTGTGATTTCAGGCTCATTTTCTTTCCCATAGGAGTCCTCGGAGATATTATGTATCAAGTTTCTGCAACAATCTCATCGAGGCTTGCTCCACCAAATTCGGTCTTTTCTCAACTTTTTCTAAGTTTTATCCTTTTGCCTTCAACGTCTCTTTAACAAGTCTTGACCTGAGTAGTAGCTCTGTCGGCGCACCTACTCTCTGACGAAAACAATTGCCTTCTGCTCATCGGCAGGCAGTTCTGGATGGTCTTCTGTTGGTCGCCCTGATTTATCTTGTCAGAGGCAAACTGGCGTAAGTCTCCTTGTATATGACAGAAAATTCATCATTTCTTTCAGGTTGGACAGCCCCTTTCTGTTTTTGTTTCTCGTGCAACTCAGTTTTTTCTGCGCAAGCTGACCGCATTGTGTTGTTTGTCCCTGGTTTTGTTCTCAATTGTAAAGTTGTAACCATCTAAACTCACAATCCATCTCCCTATGTACCTCTTGTCCATGGAGTACATTTTAACCATGACAAGGCTCTGTTGTCAACCCGTACTTTAAATGGCTTGCTGCCCAGATAAGCTCTGTACTTCTCCACGAGGGTCACCACCTCGAATCTTTCAGCTTTAGTCGATCCGTACTTCATTTCTATGTCGCTAAAGACTTTAGTCCCGTATGCTATCGGTCTCAAGACAGTTTCGCCATTCTAGATTTGTTCTTGATGCAGTATCCCCGGAATCGCGACTAGCGATGCGTCATGATCCAGAACGTACCTGCCAATCTCCGTTGGCACCTTCAACTTCAGAGCATCCAACAAATTGCTTTATTGTTTGATAGGACTCTTCTGCAGCATCACTTCATGTAAATTTCCTCCCGTGTGCCTCACGTGTTATTGCTTCGGGTATACTTTGTCAGCGTAGCCTTTGATAATAATAGCCCTTTAATAGTTTGCAAAACCAAGAAAACTCATCAACAGGTGCTCGGTTTTTGGATATTTCCACGCTAGGAATAGCCTCAGCTGCGTCATGATCTGGCCTAATACCATATTTGTCTACCATTCTCTCACGGTATTTCATCGAGTCTTTTAGGATTTCACATTTCGACCTGCACTTTAGCGCTACCCTTTTCATGCATGCAAACACTTTGTCCAGGCACTCACTGTGATCTTGAAGAATCGGCATGGCAATCACCACATCGTACACGTAACCAATGATCAAAATCCCACACTTCTTAGTTAATTTTTTTAGTGCTTGTGACATTGGCCTCTGCAAAGTGGCTGTTGCATTGCACAAGCCAAAAGTCATTTTTTTCCATTGAAACAATCACGGTCACACACAAATACCGTTTTCTCCCTATCTTGATTCCTAAGTGGTATCTGCCGGAATGCTGACCCTAAATCAAAATCAGTAATAAGTTTTGCAACTCCATTTTTGAAAGACTGTCTTCTATTCTTGGGATGGGATAAGCATCCTTCACCGTGACGTAGTTTAGATATCGAAAGTCTCAACAGAATCTCAATTCATCTTCTTCATTTAGCATTACTACGCCACCACGGTGATTTGGATGGTTTTATCATGTCATGTTCTAGTAACTTTTCTTTTTTTTCCACATGCATCCAAATTGTTTGGGTTCATCCGCCTCTCTCCCTCCCTGTGCAGTACCGCCGAAATTCCATTTCATGCTCAACGAATTTGCAACACCCGATGTCTGCTTTATGTCTTTTGAAAGCATCTACTTCCTACCTATTGCGTCCATAATGTCTTCGAGCTGTTCGTCCGTTATCTTTCCCCTTAATTGCTCTACATCTGTTAAAACGGGTTTATTCGCATCCATTTTCTCAAGTGCGCATCTTTTTGGAAAGTTCGGGGAGCTCAGGGGTCCATCGTCTTTCTCAGACTTAACTGAATTAAAAAAATTTAACAAGATATTTTATTTACTTCAGGATTTCAAGATAAAAATTGTGTCCTGATGGTTCGGACAATCAAGAACTTCATGTTTTAAATGTTTTCAATCATTTTATATCTCGTTTCCACTGGCAGTGCCTACCCCAGTTTCCTCCCCTTTTGAATTGTGATCGGTACATCAATAGTGTTCAACAAGGCACATACGCACAGGCCGCTCTTAATGATCGAGAATGATATTCATAAAATAGCAGCAATTTAGCTATTACGGTTTGGTACCACACATACTTATTTATTACCGCTGAGTTCAATAAAATAACTCAATCTCAAGCTAAAAATTGCGGTTTCGTTTTGCTTAAGCCTTAACCTCCTACTCAAGAAGACTGGAACTAACGCTCCTGTTTCATAATCAAATTCACCGGTTTTGTTACGTACTTCCTTTCCGCTTTGCGAGTCCTGACTATTGGGTTGTTTAGATTGATCGGTACGTTAAAGTTTCGAATAGAATGTGTGCTTAAATTGAATTGATCCAACTCATCCAGTTTTTTCACCACCAGGAAGCTCATCCACAGGTTTCTGTCTCTCATTTTCAGTGCTATGATCGATGTCCTGCCAGGTATTCTTAGTGCACCTTTGTTAGCTGCAGACGAGCGTATTCTGGAACCTGTTAGGTCATCCTTGCTTGTCGAATCCCATTCGCGTTCAAGTTTCGATCGGAATCACACTCAAGACAGCTTCCGTATTTATTAGCCCTATTAGTGATTTCTTCATCCCCTTTAAGTCAAGTACGTGTGCTGATACGTCCGCTTCTGTGCTCAGGTATATGGCCTCTTCAAGCATTGCACAATGTGCAAATGATCTGACTTTGAATTCTTCTCTCACCACAAATATTTAGGGCGCCAGATCATCAACACAGGTAATCATCGTCTTAGTGTATATGTTGAGGCCATCTATGTTCAGTATTACTTCATTTCGTCCATACACCTCGGTTTTTCTGCCGTCAGCTCTAATCGATTTCGCTCCCCTTTTTGTCAGTAGTGCTCTAATGGCTTTCGATGCGGCTTCGGGGACTGATTGAGCAAAAATAGTTAGCGTATACGTCTATCTGCAGTATTATTTGATAATTTGTTTCGCTAAGATTCCTCATCATTTCCTGGCCGGCGACGTTGATTATTGAAATTATTTTCCGTTTATATTCAACATACCGAATGGCTTTCTGGTCTCCATCTTTAGAGCAATGCAATTACTCCTGACCCTGAGAGTGTCGCTGCTCACTTCTGGCCCTTTGCCGAACCATATTGACGGCATATACGCACAGGCCACTCTTAATGATCGAGAATGATCTTCCTAAAATATCAGCAATTTGGGTATTATGGTTTGGTACCACACATATTTACTAATTATCACTGAGTTCAATAAAATAACTCAATCTCAAGCTAAAAATTGCGGTTTCGTTTTGCTTAAGCCTTAACCTCCTACTCAAGAAGACTGGAACTAACGCTCTTGTTTCATAATCAAATTCACCGGTTTTGTTACGTACTTCCTTTCCGCTTTGCGAGTCCTGACTATTGGGTTGTTTAGATTGATCGGTACGTTAAAGTTTCGAATAGAATGTGTGCTTAAATTGAATTGATCCAACTCATCCAGTTTTTTCACCACCAGGAAGCTCATCCACAGGTTTCTGTCTCTCATTTTCAGTGCTATGATCGATGTCCTGCCAGGTACTCTTAGTGCACCTTTGTTAGCTGCAGACGAGCGTATTCTGGAACCTGTTAGGTCATCCTTGCTTGTCGAATCCCATTCGCGTTCAAGTTTCGATCGGAATCACACTCAAGACAGCTTCCGTATTTATTAGCCCTATTAGTGATTTCTTCATCCCCTTTAAGTCAAGTACCTGTGCTGATACGTCCGCTTCTGTGCTCAGGTATATGGCCTCTTCAAGCATTGCACAATGTGCAAATGATCTGACTTTGAATTCTTCTCTCACCACAAATATTTAGCGCGCCAGATCATCATCACAAGTAATCATCGTCTTAGTGTATATGTTGAGGCCATCTATCTTCAGTATTACTTCATTTCGTCCATACACCTCGGTTTTTCTGCCATCAGCTCTTATCGATTTCGCTCCCCTTTTTGTCAGTAGTGCTCTAATGGCTTTCGATGGGGCTTGGGGACTGATTGAGCAAAAATAGTTAGCGTATACGTCTATCTGCAGTAATATTTGATAATTTGTTTCGCTAAGATTCCTCATCATTTCCTGGCCGGCGACGTTGATTATTGAAATTATTTTCCGTTTATTTTCAACATACCGAATGGCTTTCTGGTCTCCATCTTTAGAGCAATGCAATTACTCCTGACCCTGAGAGTGTCGCTGCTCACTTCTGGCCCTTTGCCGAACCATATTGACGGCATATACGCACAGGCCACTCTTAATGATCGAGAATGATCTTCCTAAAATATCAGCAATTTGGGTATTATGCTTTGGTAACACACATATTTACTAATTATCACTGAGTTCAATAAAATGACTCATTCTCAAGCTAACAATTGCGGTTTCGTTTGCCTTAAGCCTTAACCTCCTACCGGTTTTGTTACGTACTTCCTTTCCGCTTTGCGAGTCCTGACTATTGGGTTGTTTAGATTGATCAGTACGTTAAAGTTTCGAATAGAATGTGTGCTTAAATTGAATTGATCCAACTCATCCAGTTTTTTCACCACCAGGAAGCTCATCCACAGGTTTCTGTCTCTCATTTTCAGTGCTATGATCGATGTCCTGCCAGGTACTCTTAGTGCACCTTTGTTAGCTGCAGACGAGCGTATTCTGGAACCTGTTAGGTCATCCTTGCTTGTCGAATCCCATTTGCGTTCAAGTTTCGATCGGAATCACACTCAAGACAGCTTCCGTATTTATTAGCCCTATTAGTGATTTCTTCATCCCCTTTAAGTCAAGTACGTGTGCTGATACGTCCGCTTCTGTGCTCAGGTATATGGCCTCTTCAAGCATTGCACAATGTGCAAATGATCTGACTTTGAATTCTTCTCTCACCACAAATATTTAGCGCGCCAGATCATCATCACAGGTAATCATCGTCTTAGTGTATATGTTGAGGCCATCTATGTTCAGTATTACTTCATTTCGTCCATACACCTCGGTTTTTCTGCCGTCAGCTCTTATCGATTTCGCTCCCCTTTTTGTCAGTAGTGCTCTAACGGCTTTCGATGGAGCTTGGGGACTGATTGAGCAAAAATAGTTAGCGTATACGTCTATCTGCAGTATTATTTGATAATTTGTTTCGCTAAGATTCCTCATCATTTCCTGGCCGGCGACGTTGATTATTGAAATTATTTTCCGTTTATATTCAACATACCGAATGGCTTTCTGGTCTCCATCTTTAGAGCAATGCAATTACTCCTGACCCTGAGAGTGTCGCTGCTCACTTCTGGCCCTTTGCCGAACCATATTGACGGCATATACGCACAGGCCACTCTTAATGATCGAGAATGATCTTCCTAAAATATCAGCAATTTGGGTATTATGGTTTGGTACCACACATATTTACTAATTATCACTGAGTTCAATAAAATAACTCAATCTCAAGCTAAAAATTGCGGTTTCGTTTTGCTTAAGCCTTAACCTCCTACTCAAGAAGACTGGAACTAACGCTCTTGTTTCATAATCAAATTCACCGGTTTTGTTACGTACTTCCTTTCCGCTTTGCGAGTCCTGACTATTGGGTTGTTTAGATTGATCGGTACGTTAAAGTTTCGAATAGAATGTGTGCTTAAATTGAATTGATCCAACTCATCCAGTTTTTTCACCACCAGGAAGCTCATCCACAGGTTTCTGTCTCTCATTTTCAGTGCTATGATCGATGTCCTGCCAGGTACTCTTAGTGCACCTTTGTTAGCTGCAGACGAGCGTATTCTGGAACCTGTTAGGTCATCCTTGCTTGTCGAATCCCATTCGCGTTCAAGTTTCGATCGGAATCACACTCAAGACAGCTTCCGTATTTATTAGCCCTATTAGTGATTTCTTCATCCCCTTTAAGTCAAGTACCTGTGCTGATACGTCCGCTTCTGTGCTCAGGTATATGGCCTCTTCAAGCATTGCACAATGTGCAAATGATCTGACTTTGAATTCTTCTCTCACCACAAATATTTAGCGCGCCAGATCATCATCACAAGTAATCATCGTCTTAGTGTATATGTTGAGGCCATCTATGTTCAGTATTACTTCATTTCGTCCATACACCTCGGTTTTTCTGCCATCAACTCTTATCGATTTCGCTCCCCTTTTTGTCAGTAGTGCTCTAATGGCTTTCGATGGGGCTTGGGGACTGATTGAGCAAAAATAGTTAGCGTATACGTCTATCTGCAGTATTATTTGATAATTTGTTTCGCTAAGATTCCTCATCATTTCCTGGCCGGCGACGTTGATTATTGAAATTATTTTCCGTTTATATTCAACATACCGAATGGCTTTCTGGTCTCCATCTTTAGAGCAATGCAATTACTCCTGACCCTGAGAGTGTCGCTGCTCACTTCTGGCCCTTTGCCGAACCATATTGACGGCATATACGCACAGGCCACTCTTAATGATCGAGAATGATCTTCCTAAAATATCAGCAATTTGGGTATTATGGTTTGGTACCACACATATTTACTAATTATCACTGAGTTCAATAAAATGACTCATTCTCAAGCTAACAATTGCGGTTTCGTTTGCCTTAAGCCTTAACCTCCTACTCAAAAAGACTGGAAATTTACGCTCCTGTGTCATAATCAAATTCACCGGTTTTGTTACGTACTTCCTTTCCGCTTTGCGAGTCCTGACTATTGGGTTGTTTAGATTGATCAGTACGTTAAAGTTTCGAATAGAATGTGTGCTTAAATTGAATTGATCCAACTCATCCAGTTTTTTCACCACCATGAAGCTCATCCACAGGTTTCTGTCTCTCATTTTCAGTGCTAGGATCGATGTCCTGCCAGGTACTCTTAGTGCACCTTTGTTAGCTGCAGACGAGCGTATTCTGGAACCTGTTAGGTCATCCTTGCTTGTCGAATCCCATTTGCGTTCAAGTTTCGATCGGAATCACACTCAAGACAGCTTCCGTATTTATTAGCCCTATTAGTGATTTCTTCATCCCGTTTAAGTCAAGTACGTGTGCTGATACGTCCGCTTCTGTGCTCAAGTATATGGCCTCTTCAAGCATGGCACAATGTGCAAATGATCTCACTTTGAATTCTTCTCTCACCACAAATATTTAGCCTGCCAGATTATCATCGCAGGTAATCATCGTCTTAGTGTATATGTTGAGGCCAGCTATGTTCAGTATTACTTGATTTCGTCCATACGCCTCGGTTTTCTGCCGTCACCCCTAATAGATTTCCCTCCCCTTTTTGTCAGTAGTGCTCTAATGGCTTTCTATGCGGTTCGGGGACTGATTGAGCAAAAATAGTTAGCGTATACGTCTATATGCACTATTATTTGGTCATTTGTTTCGCTAAGATTCCTCATCACTTCCTGGCCGGCGACGGTGACTATTGAAATTTCCCCCCTTATTTTCAAGATCCCGAATGGTTTTTTGGTCTCCATCTTTAGAGCACTGCAGTCACTCCTGACCCTAGGAGTGTCGCTGCTCACTTCAGGCTCTTTGCCAACCCATATTGACGCTTGCTCTTCTCGTTGCTTTTCTATCTCTTGTCTCAACCTCTATCTATCTCTTTGGTCGCTAAATCACGCTTCAATTTGTTGATAGCATCAGCTTCAGCCTTTTCATAATTTATATCCAGCGTCGTTTTAGAATTTGGTTCCCTGTGCTCTGTTTCTTCTGCAGTGGTTTTCACGGATTTTGTTAACAGTTCGTCTTTTGTCACGTCCCTGTACTGCAAGTCATTTTCCGCCTATCTATTTTTCGTGCACTGCATCGCTGTCAGCGCCAGCCTATGCTTTGAAGGATTTTGATATTTAAAGGCCTCCTGGAACAAAGGCATCCGGAAGTGACCTTCTTGGCTAAGGAGGAAGGATTTGGCGCCAATTTTGATTATCAAGCCACTGTATAATTCATGTTCGTCTATCTGGTTCATGTCGTCTTCATCCCTAGGCTAACCTAGGTTCTTCATCCCTTGTTTTTAAGAGGTGCAATCGGCGACTTGCTGATCCGCTGATCTGCATACGCACCTGATCTGATTTTGTCCATATAAATTCTTGGTTTATATCAGCTTGATCTCTGTTGTTGGCTCCCCCTTGAGTCCGATAAACCGAAATAAAAATTGTTTTAGGTTTCCTTGGCATGTATTCTCTAGCCTTCTGCCTCATCTCTTCTGGAGTGAGTGCATTATCTTTCGAAAGTGTATAGTAAGTTGCCAAATTTGTTCTCAAGTCGTCGCTTTTTACCTTTTCGATTACTTTTGATGCTGAAGTTCCTCCTATTGATGGACTCCTCAGGATCACTCCTCCTCCTCAGGCAATCTAGATCATCCAAAAGTCGGTCATTCGGTTTATCATCCCTTTACCTCCATTTCTCGAATCACATCATGACCTGATGTCCCTTCATTCCGGAGCCAAAACAATTGAGCAGAATCGGAAAAATCTTGACTGCTGTATCGCGATCCTCTTCTCTCTTGGCCACTACGAATTTCCGCGGCGTGCCCTCTAGGTTGCTCAGGATAGCTGTACAGGCTCGTCGCTCGTCATTCAAGTTGTAATGCTCTAGATGCCATTTCATTACGTCGACCAGTGTATCCATGCAACTATCCGAGTTGTCTTTGAATTCTTTTGGTTTCTTGAAGATTTTTCCCGACTTATTGTTTCGCTTGGTTCTGTGTTTCTTGTGGCGAATGCTTCAACTGTTCTATTTGTCATTTCCCAAGTGTTAGCTTTTGTCGTGGCATCCAGTGCTATACTCGCGTGAGCAATGGTGTTTTTCGAGACTGTTGCTGCTGGAGAATTATGCCCCCTGGATACTGGATTTACGAGATCGGGCCCTATGCTGCTCAGGATTAGAGGCATTCGAGTAGATGCTTGTTTGTTTTGTACCGGTTCTGTGAAGTGTTTTCTGATCTCCGGTGGTTTCGTCACTATTTTAAGGCTTGCCTTCTCCTAGCTAATAGAACTTCGCAGTAGTGCATCCAATTTTGATCGTATGGCACATAAAGTCTCAAGTTGGTCCCTTCTCATCGTATCCCTTCTGGTCTATAGGCTCCAGAGTTTGCCATTTACGCGTTTATATTGTTTCCTCCCTTCCTTCATGTCCGTCCTAAATAGCTTCTTCCGTTCTTTATCACTTTGTTCAATTTTATTGGCTATTTGTTGTAACCTCTCTTCCGTTGATCCGGCCGGTGTGAAATAGTTCTCAATGCCTTCATTTTTGTTATGCCTGATCTCCCTTTTCAACTCCTACCGGTCATTCTTGTCATATTTGAGTTTTTTGTCTATCTGATCTAGCTTTAGCATCAGTTCATATCTACTGATCCCCTTGATTTCGACGAATCTCCAGCTGCCTGGATTTATGGTCCCTGAGCCGCTTCTGCGTTTTGTGTTTCTTCTGATCCATTCTCCGTTTTATCGCAGAAAATGTGCCAAAAGTTTTTTTTTCCGGTCCCAGCTGTCGTTTTTTCTCTTTATTTTTGTTCTCATCCCCATGAAGGGTTCTATCATTTTTGGATCCTGTTTCACCGGATTCAGCATTGATGTTGACGCCCTCGTCTTCTTTTTGTCCTCACTCAGACCTTGTTCAGGTGTCTCTAGATCATTTTTTTTCGCTGGGGCTTCCTGTCATTTCTCTAGTTTTTCCCCAGTTGCTTTTCTTGCTTCGGGTTGCTCTTTGTTCCCTCGTGTTTTAAGCATGCTCACTGAAATGTTTCTCTTCTTTAACTTTGGTACTGTGACCACTGTTGTCCTTTTCGATTGCCCTACTTGGCGACTTTGCTTTGATGCAAATTGGCCTTTCTCTGAATATGAAATTCTTTTTTTCTTCATTATTTCCATTTACAGCCCCCCTATTTATTATCCCTACTAGTGTCTACTTAAATAATTTGATTTATGTACACTTGTTTTTAATTACAGATAAGACTTATAAAACATTAAAATATTTTATCAGGTGCCTAGCACTTCGAAAACGACCCCAAATAATTTTTTTTTCAAAAATATAGTTTGAAGCCTTTTTTTAGTAGTTAATTGCACTAATTAGGTTTAAGAGACCCTAGTTTTGGGCAGTTATTTGAGCTTCCCAAGACTCAAGCTAACTTAGTGGTGAGCGTTTGTTTGAGCTTTCTAAGACTTAAGCAGCTAGTGTTGCGTAGTTGTTTGAACTTCCCAAGACTAAAAAAAAACAGAGATGGACAGTTGTTTGAACTTCCCAAGACTCGAAAACCCAAGTGTTGGGCAGATGTTTCAACTTCCCAGGACTCAAGTAAATTTAGCGTTGGGCAGCTGTTTGAACTTCCCAGTTCTTCAAGTGTTGATTAGTTGTTTGATCCCTTCCCAAAAATCGTTTGGTAATTGTTCGAGCTTCCCCAGACGTTTTTTGAATTCCTCTAGGATCGTGTTATATTGTGTCTTCTCACTTAAGATTGATCTTAAGTTGAAAAATCCCTTGTTTGAACTATCTAGACAGTTTTTCTTGTAACTGGTTGCTCGTAATAAGTTAAGATCGTAAAAAATGTGGTCAACTTACGATCTCCAGTTTAGTATTGAAAGAATTAAAAGGATGCTTCGTAAGTAACGACTTAGTTTTCAAAGGTCGACCAGATCAAAAAAAAAATCTCTACTGAAAATCCTTTTCCAACTAGGTATCAACTACCATGTTCAAAAAAACTGGTCTGGTACCTTGTTGTCACGCGTGAATTCTTCTGTTGTCGTAAATATTGGGATTGTTACCTTTGTAGTCTATGTCAAAGATTTATCTCCGGTCCACCCGCTCTCCCCCCCCCATCCGCCGATCCGGCAAGCCTATCTTTTTGTTTCTCGAGTTCGCTAGGAAATCTTTCGCGTTTATGCTCTTGTTTTCTATGCTGACTCCTGTTAATATAAGGTACTTTTTAGGTTATAATAAAAAGACCCCCTTGTTACAGTTTTGAATCACAACCTTCATCTTAACCGACCCCCTATTCTAACCTCCCCTTTAGTTTAGCCGCACCCCACATCAGTAAAAATCCTTTAAGCGCGATGAGCGCAAAACCACTCAACAAAAACCCCATCGAATTTGTTTCTAAACTCTGTTCAAGTAAAAACGCTTGCTCAAGTAAAAAATATAGCCGATACTAGTCACTTTTATATTTATCGCCTATAGTATAAAAAGAGTTGTTAACGATACCCTATTGACCCTTCCAACACACTCTGGTGGTCTTCTCTGGTGGTCACCACCTGATGGTCTCACTCTGGTGGTCTGCGCCCCTGTGGTGTTCTTCCTGACTCTCGTGTCCTCGTGTCCTCCCCAGTGAAATTCTCATTTGTTTTCAAAATTCTAAGGCTACCTGAAAACCTCTTAAACGCCCCTTTTATCGGGCACCTGTTAAACACTGCTAGTATGATTGAAACGATCAGTTTGATGTATATCAATATAAATATAGTGTAAACTAAAACAAAGGTCCCATCCATCCAACCTGGAATTCAAACTGACTATCCATTTTTTAGTTTTCCAAATGATTTTTCAAATTTCTCATCCTTTCCTAATTTTTGTTTCAGTTTCCGAATTTTCAACCGTTTTTTTGTCCCTCCAGTGGCTCCCTTAATTCAGTTAACTAAGCCGTCTATCCGAATGCACAGCGAAAAAAATTTAAAAAAATTTCTTAAAAAGCTGTTTGGTTCCACCAGATAGTGGAAACGTTCCAGTTGAACCGTACCACCGGTACTCTAAAATGTGCAGGTTGCCCGCAGCTGTGTGGAGTGGGTTTGATCCCGTAACATGATGTACTAAAGAAGATCCCGGAGCGCAATAAAAAGACTATGTTACATTAGTCCGCTTGGGTCTGATATAAGGTTAAAAGAAGTAGGCCCTATGACCATTTGCTCAAGGGTCAGGGACACTACCTCTTGTGTTTTTGTACCTTAATATGTCAAAAACAATTCGGTTCGCTTAAGACATGGGGCATCGAGATAGTGTTACAGCTTGAAGGCTACTATCAAAATAACCCTCAACTCTAAAAATAAGGACGTCCCCATGGCTAGGTCTCTATATACTTAAAACACTCGAACGCCGTAAAAAAAGGGATTGACAACTCAAGTATAGCAGTAGCTTTTATTGAACTGTGAAATTTAAGTGGAATTGCACTGTTTACAAATTTAAGTGAACACTCCTCTTAAAACTCTCGAAGGGAAAATACAGAGTTGTTTTTCCAATTTAGTCTTCATAACTCAGGCCTGGTCAGATTTGCGGATAATTTCGCGAATAGGTTCAATTTTGTCAATAATACCAAGAAATCGTGTTTTGTTCTGAACTCGGTCTATTTGATCTAGTAAATATGAATAAGTACCACCCCAAACAGACGCGCAGTAAGATAGTCGAGATATCACCAAAGAATTATAAAGTAATTTCAGCTCTTCCGCTGTATAGTTCAGAAGTTTGAGGCGCAACAAAAGATATAAACATGAGACTGACGCTTTGCAGATAGCAGTAATGTGCTCCTTGAACGACAGATTTTCGTCAAATATGACACCGAGTATCTTTCGCGACGTCACACGTTCAACTCCAGGAATAGTTCTAGGTTGTTGACCTTTTTTAAACGATAACAGAACCTCTTTCGTTTTACCGACATTCAGCGTCAAATTTATGGAGTTAAACTGGACCTCGAGTGCATTAATAACGTCACTGGCATAGTCATGTTCTCCTATGCGACCTCCGACATTTGGGGTAAAATCGTCAGCGAATTTAGTGAGTCTACACCGTCTTTCAGGAATGTCAGTTGTGACTGATATGTCATTTGTACCACTGTTGAAAAGCGGTGGTCCGCTTACTGTCCCTTGCGGAACGCCTTGACTGGTAGTTAGTTCACGAGATAGTTGATCGTTTACAGGAGTCGAATGAACGCGACCAGAAAGAAAACTGTTGTACCAGTTTATAAGAAAGGGGTTATAATGAGACTTATGAAGTCCATCAATAGTAGCACGATGAGAAATAGAGTCGAACGCATTGCTTAAATCAAGAGTGATGACTCGAACGTAGTCATTTTCTGAACGGATGTAGTACACATCGTTTAGTAGCTTGATAAGCGCGCACGTAGTTGAGGAACCTTTTCGAAAACCGAACTGATCGTTCGACAGGGTTGAGTGATATCGCTCAGATACAACGCTGTCAAAGACAATTCCCTCAAACACACGAGCAATAACAGGAGTCAGACAAATAGGCCGCAGGTCAAAAAACTTAGATGGACAGGGGCACTTCGGAATAGGCTTTATGCAACCAATTTTCCAAGTTTCAGGAAAAACCGTACTTGATAAAGACTGATTAAAAATGTGCGTCAAGGGCTCTGCTAGATAATGGGCGTTTTCACGGTATAACCAATACGGCAGACCATCAGGGCCAACAGTAGTTTTTTCAACTTTGACATGTAATTAAACACCTGGCGTACATGAACAACAGGAAGTTGGTATCCATGTGTGTCATAGATTTGAGGCCGCGTGTTTACGAGATTAGTGCTAATATTATTATAATGAGAATTCAGTTCATTTGCGTCGAAGTGGTTTTCAATGACGGGTTGTTCAGGTTTCACATAATAGTTGACTTGCTTCCATCACAATTTGCTTCCCTTTTGTTTGTTCCGAGAGTTATTGGAAAAAATCTGGTGGCGAATTTCTGCAGCAACCGCTAAAGCATCATTAACTCGGCTTTTCTTGAATAGCTTGTTATTCTTTTTCAGCAAAAACTGTACAACTGGTGTGACAAATGGTGGCTCAGTGTTTCTTAGAGAAACCCAACGCAAGGGACAGAAATGGTTAAAATACGATGTGAGAACATGGCTCAATTCTGAAACCGCCTGATTGACCTCATTTGTGCGCAGAATTTGAGAAAAGTCACATTGATCCAATGCGAGATTGCAAGATCGTTTAAATTGAACACGTTGGTCTCGGAAAACTATTTTGCTGCGAGAATGCTTGGATTTGGCGATCTTTGCAATAACTCCCAGGTGGTCGCTTGATATTGTAAGAGGAAACGTTTTGCAGCGTTGGAATATACTCGGATCATTGCATAGAAATTTGTCAAGACTTGGTGCTCCGCGCGTTGGGTCGGTGTTAACAAGATGCAAATTGCAATGAGTCGAAATATGGCCTGTGTCGAAGGAATTCAGGTCACCACATACGACAACGCAACCGTAGGCTGTGTTTTGCATGCTGTTCTCAACCGTGGAAATAAAATGTTCGGAGACTGCTTCCGCATTACAGGCGTCTGGAGGGAAGTAAAGTAAGCAGAGTAAAAACGAGGACTTACGAAGAAGTCAAGCAACAAAATTTCAAACTGATCGGAACCGAGAGGATGTAGCCGTGCGTACGACAGGTTGTGCCTAATAAATGCACATACTCCGCCTCCAGTTTGCTTATTGGAATTCTTATGGCTTCGATCATGTCTTTCAAGGTGGTAACCAGGCAGCATGAAGGATTAATCAACATTAACACCCAACCAGCTTTCGCAAAAAAGACAGATGTCAACATTTTAGTCTAGCATGTCTGTATGTAATTGTATCAGGGCGTTTGGTTTTTTGAGGGATCTGGCATTAATAAGCAACATAGTGACAAACTTGGCTTGTAGTCAATCCAATTTATGTTCTTGTCCGTTTATAAACAGTTTCAAACCACGGATTTTTGCGTTTTACTTTGCGACCTGACCAGACTGAATAAGTTCGTATCGGCGTTTCAGCAAACTCTTTTCTTGCTCAAGTTCAATTTTCGTTAGTTCACGGGAGATAAAGACGTTGTCAGAAGAGTCCTTCAACTTATGTGTGCTTGCCAGAACCGTTCGGTACTGCCAGTAGTTCGGTAGCTTGACTATCAGCGTTCTTGTTCTTGTATTATTTTCTTTTTTCTTCCCAATACGGTAGAGATCCGCAACGCTAGTTTCTTCTCCGCATAGATCATTTAAAATTGTGCGTACCTTGGCCATATCAGACTCCATGTTGTCAGATGAGAGTTCGTGATCCGGTTCTTTTAAATTCTGTATCCGTATGCCGTTGAAGCAACTGGGATCTGGTGGTTGATGTTTCTGGGGACGGGTATCGGAACCACTGAAAACACTGAGGGGCTTGTCCACTACTTGGACTACGCGTTCAAGTTTCTGTTCAATGATTTTGAGTTTATTTATCGGTATCCTCCCAGGCAATGGCGGGTTTATCAATTGGTCTGCTCGAGCAAATATCACACTTGTACACAATATTATCTGATGTTGAAATATACTTGAAGACTTCCCTGGGAATTTTCGCGCAGTCTGCATGTGTCCACTTTGAGCACCGGTCGCACTCGATCCAGTCAGCCCCATCGGTTCTGCTGCATTTGAGACATTCTTCTTCGTCTGCTCTGATGTCGGTCGTTGATTTAGTCCTCGTATTCTTCCGGTTTTTCTTTCCGGCTGCAGGCATCCGGAAAGAAAAACCGTAATTAACACTTCTTGTAATCGGGAAAAATTTGATGCTTTTTGATCTAAATGACCACGAAGACGCACGTCACAAAAGATTTATAACAGGAGCAACGGTATGTTGATTTTGACGGTTAACGCTCTTATTTACCAGAATGAAAGAACTATGAAGGGTCAGTTTGGACTGACATGGCTAATTTTTAATTCTCAATTTGAGCGTGCTTGACACGAAACGTTTTTTTAAATTTTCACTACAACTGATAAAACGAAAATCAGAACAACAATTTTCGCTGATTAGAAGCAGACAGCAACGTACCACAAAGATAGAAAAACAATTAAACCGGACTTAGTGGAACTAAAGATGAAGACGCTTCAAGTTGTAATGATTGTGCAGCTACAATCGTTACAGAGCAAATCCCGCGAACCAGGAGGGTTAACGGGAGGTTTTCTACCCTTCCTGATCGTGAAAAAGAAGTTTCTTCACGCAAACTCAGTAAGGCGGAAAAGCATCAGAGAGTAATTTTAAACTGGTTTAAAACAACTTTTATCTTCCCGGAATTGCCTGAATTGATCTTAAATAAACATGAGATTCATGTAAACGGACTGGTTATCGGTCACCTACATTGACAGAACATCCTACTCGATGAGAATGAAGCAAACTTCTCAGTCTCATTGAACAAACAACGAAGCTGCGCAATTAAAACTTCTTGTAATCTAGAAAAATTTGATGCTTTTTGATCTAAAATTATAACAAAGATACGTTGCGTAACAAGATTTCTTGACTGAAAAATGATATGCCATTTTTGCAGAAAGAACACATACGTCTACAGAAAGAACACATACATCTACCAGCTTATGGAAAATTTGCAAATTAAAAGAATAACATAGAAACAAAGAAAAGAAAAGAAATAAATGTTGTCTTAAGAGTTAATGGGCAACACTTTGAAAACTATTATCCTGAGGAGTCGGCAATAATCCTGAACTAGTTATATGAGGAGAAAATTAGTTTCCTTATTTATATAATTTCTTATAGTGTGCCAGTCGGTCATATCTGGAAGTTTGACCTTGAGGAATACGAAATACGTGGTTTTGGGATGAAGTTTAATTTTTCAAAAATTCGAACTGAGCCTGTCAAGCTCAGTTTTCTCGCAACAACTGAAAACATCAAAAATAAAGACGGAACGACCGAATCGGAATTGCGGGAAAGTGACAGAAAAAACAGCGGGAAATTGCTATTCGCAATTTCCGATATTATAATAAAACACGAGAGTAGAGCTGTCCTATCTTGATATAGGAGACAGAGTGATCAAGAAAAAAGGTCGAAATTCAGCTGAGCCAGAGTGAACTTTCAGTGGAAAGGTAGACAACTCAACTCTCCCAATGGTTCAGACCCAAAACTGTATTCTCCAGTTGAAACTCATTTCCTTTGGTTGGAATTTACTGATAGCAAACTTCTTGAGTTACATTCAAGAGTGCTGCTATGTAAGCACCGAATTTAATTTTCCCGAGTGTATTTTATGATAAGTATGTTGAGGTAAGGCAAGTTTTATGTTGATCCATCTGAAAAGGATCAAAGTTCCACTGTCCAATAAAAAGTAATTTAACGGATTGTTCCGACCCTGTTTTTAACGGCGTTCGTGTATTTTGGGTATTTTGAGACCTAAGTATGGGGACGTTCTTATTTTCTAGAGTGGGGGGTTTTTTGGTAGTGGCCTTTGAGCTGTAACGGGTTCTAGTCTCATGTCGCAAGTGAACCGAATTGGCTCCGACCGTTTTGAGGTAGAAAAGCACAAGAGATAGTGTCGCTGACTCTTGAGCCAATGGTTATAGGGCCTATTTTTCTTAAGCCTCATATGTGACCGAAGTAGGCGACTGTTACATAGTGTTTTTATGACGCTCCTGGGTGTTTTTACGACATCATGACTAGGGAGTCGAACCCACTTGACACAGCCCCGGGCTACATGCCCATTCCAGAGTACCGGTGGTACGGTTCAGCGGGAACGTGTTAACCTTACGGTTGTACCGTGATAGCTTTTAAAGACAACTTGAGAAAACTTCCTAGTACGCTCTCCGAACGAGGCTTAGCTAACCGAGTAAAGGGGGGTAACTAGGGGGACAAAAACACGAGCAAAAAAACAAAAAGCGAAACAAAAACAAGAAAAAAGAATAGAAAAAAGAACAAAAAGCCACAAAACAAAAATGACAGTGACTTTGACACCAGATTAGTTGGATCAAATCTTTATATTAATTAAATAGTATACCCATACTGTTTTATAAGACCGATCGTTTCGATCAACCTAGCAATCTAATCTAATCCAGCAACCTCAATAAGGTGCCCAAGTGGGAGGCGTTGTTAAGGGTTTTCAGATAGCTTGCAACTTAGCTGGACAACTAGGAGACTTGACTGGAAGAGGTGACCAGCCGAGTGGGAAAGTGGTACACAAGGATCGAACCGGACCACTAGGAGACTTGACTGGAAGAGGTGACCAGCCGAGTGGGAAAGTGGTTCAGAAGGACTGAGCTGAACCCACTGGAAACTTGACTGAAAGAGGTGACCAGCCGAGTGGGAAAGTGGTTCACAAGGATTGAGCTGAACCGCTAGGAGACTTGACTGGAAGAGGTGACCAGCCAAGTGGGAAGGTGGTGCTGGTGTCAGGTGCAGTGCACGTCAAAGGGACAACCAGCACGGGACCGGTACAAAAAGAGGAGGACGCACAGGGTTGTTCTCAAGTTGGACAAACGGGTATCGTTAAAATCCACATTACACTATAGGAAATAAGTGTAAAATTGGATAAGCGGAAACCCCATTGTTTTGAGGAAGTTTTTACTCAAGCAGGCCTGGAAACAGGTCTACGGTTTTCTCTCGAGAGGTTTAGCACCCGGCGCTTAAGTGAATTTTCGGCTTAAGAGGGGGGCTAAAGAGGGGGGAGGTTAGACGGGGGGCTGATTAGGTTAGAGGTTGGTGGTTGTAAAGTGTAAAAAGGGGGAAACATTAGAGTAACTAATTGATCGGCATCGTCGATTTAGTTACATTAGATTCTTACACGCGTCGGTTATAAGAAGCGGATATCCAAATTTAACATCGAATTGA
Source organism: Symsagittifera roscoffensis (assembly GCF_963678635.1). Taxonomy (NCBI): domain Eukaryota; kingdom Metazoa; phylum Xenacoelomorpha; order Acoela; family Convolutidae; genus Symsagittifera; species Symsagittifera roscoffensis. Next base: position 10,303,760 of record NC_087064.1, read on the forward strand.
GGTAGGTACCCTGGTCGGATCGGTAGGGGGGCATGGACACAGACAGTTTTTGTGAAACCCCATAAGATCGTTAGCAGGGGGGAGGAAAACGCGTGGCAATCGGGTACCAGACGTTTTTTTTTTTCAGAAAAAGGTGGACATCTGTCAGCTTTGAATTTTCGGTGGGTGCATCTCTCTGTTTTTATAATTTTTCCTGTTTAAATTTTTACGTTTTGGTGAGAATTTGTTATTGGTATTTGAACGAACAGGGGATCACAAAATACCTGCGAAGAAGTTGGGTTTCAAATTGCCTGAAACAACGAAAGGGAGATAAATACAGGGGGGTCAGTATTTGAAGCTTTTGGCCATTAAGATAGGGTTTTTGGGAAATTTTTTTACTAGAGCTCAAGTGGTGGTACACGGTACAAGCGTTCGACAGAGAAGAGGAAGAAATCCTACAATCCAGACACTTGGTGACAAGTCTTGGGACAGTACCGAAGAAGTCTTGGGACAGTGCTGTCTGGGGACGGTCTTGGAGCAGTGCAGTCCTGGGACAGTTTTGGGACAGTGTAGTCTTGGGACAGTCTTGGGACGGTGCAATCTTGGGACAGTGTTGGGCCAGAGCAGTCTTGGTACGGTCTTGGGACACTGGTCTTCGGACAGTGATCTTGGGACAGTGGTCTTGGGACAGTAGTCTTGGGACAGTAGTCTTGGGACAGTGGTCTTGGGACAGTGGTCTTGGGACAGTAGTCTTGGGACAGTGGTCTTGGGACAGTGGTCTTGGGACAGTGGTCTTGGGACAGTGGTCTTGGGACAGTGGTCTTGGAACAGTAGTCTTGGGACAGTAGTCTTGGGACACTAGTTTTGGGACAGTAGTCTTGGGACACTAGTCTTGGGACAGTAGTCTTGGGACACTAGTCTTGGGACACTAGTCTTGGGACAGTAGTCTTGGGACAGTAGTCTTGGGACAGTAGTCTTGGGACAGTAGTTTTGGGACAGTAATCTTGGGACAGTAGTCTTGGGACACTAGTCTTGGGACACTAGCCTTGGGACAGTAGTCTTGGGACAGTAGTCTTGGGACAGTAGTCTTGAGACACTAGTCTTGGGACAGTAGTCTTGGGACACTAACAAGAAGTACTGGGACAGCACCGAATAGTCTTGGGACAGTAGAGAGAAAGCTTGGGACAGCACGAAGAAGTGGTGTGACGGTACTAAAGGGTCTTAAGACAGGTCGAAAAAACTGAACCAAAAGCAATAGGAGTAGTCGGAACGTTAAATCGCGATAGATCGGATACTGTTGGGATCACGAATTAGTAAAATTTTGATAAATCTTATAAGGAATAGGAAAATAGTTTTTCTTTTTATTAAATTTTTTTTTAATTCTTAGAATAGGATTTTGAGAATAGCATTTTTGTAAATAGAAATAATTTTGAATAAAAATCATGAGACGAAGCAGGGTACCGGCCGCTGAAAAAAGAGCCACAGAATCAAAGACAAAATATAAATCGTCGCTACGTAAAATGACATCGGTTGGCCCAAGAACAACAAAGAAGAACTTTTCAGTTAGCATGGTTAATACAAGGAGTAATACAGAGAGCAAGACAAAAAAAGGCGCGGAAGGGAAACACGCGGAACCCGCCAACGAGATTGACCTAGAAACACCAGACCAGAGTGTGGATGAGGTGGAGAAGAAGATGACGGAGTCGACACCGATGCCGAATGCAGAGGAACCAAGTCAAAATTCGATGGAGTTCTCGCCGATAGACACTGTGGAGGACACAACAGGCAACACGCCAGAAACAGTAAAGGACGAGTCTCGAGTAAAAACGTCATTTACTGAAAGGTTGGCAATGATGGTCGGGATGAAATCAAGAGACTTAGTGACGGAGGAACCGAAAGGTGAGAAAAGCAAAACATTTGGAACAGTTTCAACGAAAGCGACAGTGACCAACCAAAACGAAGACCAAGTTAAACAGGGAGCAGCAGCCAACAGCAGAGCAACAGCTAACCATGAAACAACAACTTCTCTAGATCTGGGCGATTTGATGGCGTAGCTAGATCAGATCGACAAGAGACTAAAGCACAGCGAGGAGGACAGATAGGTTTTAAATAAAGAATTAAGATACACAAACACGAGTACCTGGACAACTATTTCAATCTGGCGAAAGCGACAGAGGAAAAGCTTCAGCAGATGTCAGACAAAGTAGATGCCACTGATGGAGAGCGAGGCAAGAACATCAAAAAATACATGCAAGAGATGAAGCAACGGTATGACGCAGTGAACACCCAGTTGGGGTGTCTGGAAACGAGAATGGAAACAATGAGTAGGGACCAAGCTGAGTGTTCATGTGCAATACAGGCAAAACTAGACGCCATCTTGAGAAACTCTACGTCACAAGACAGGCCGGCAGCGGATCGAACGCAAGGCAACAGAGTTGACTTCGTGGAACCACAACGGAACAAACGGCAATCAACACCGTTACCATTACCCAGGGATGCCGCGAGCACAGCACGGGGGGGGCAAAGCAATTATGAAAAGTGGAACAGCAAATACGACGAGTGATCCAGGGGATTCCACGACTCACAATAACGTGGGACCAGATGCCATGACGTGGGCAAGCACCTAGGAAATAATGAACAGGACACTAGAAGCCTTCGCCACGAGGAACACCTACTCGAGTGACAGAGGAGGTAACAAATCCAGGAAAACTTTCAAAAAACCGAAAGAATTCAAGGATGATTCAGATGGATGCATTGATTTTTGAGTAGAAGTCATGAGATTACACTTGGAACAAGACAACTTGAACGATGAGAGACAAGCATGCACAGCGATACTCAGCAACTTAGAAGGCACGGCGTTGAAGTGCGTGGTTGCGAAAAAGGAAGAGGAACGCGACACTGCGGATAAAATCTTCGAGATATTGTTCAATCGATTCGGGTCAGGCATGAAAGGTCATCAAGCCATGATGCGATTTGAAAAGAGAAGGCAAAGGGACGATGAATCGATTGATCGGTTCCTAGATGATCTCGAGAGCTTGAGACGAAGAAGTGATCCTGAAGAGTCAACGAACGGAAGAAAATTTAGCATCGCCTCGAAGTTCATTGATGGGGTAAAAAGTGATGACTTGAGAACAATGTTAGCAACGTACTATACATTATCGAAAGACAAAGCACCGACTCCAGAGGAGATGAGACAGAAGTCAAGGGAGTACATGCTAATGAAGCCCAAGAAATACACATATACGGATAACAGGAACATGCAAGGGGGGAGCCAACCACAAAAGTCGTCATGGTACAAGCCTAGAGATGACATGGACAAATGTAGATCATGCGCGAACTGCGGGTCAGCTGATCATCACGTGGCAGATTGCACGACATACAAGCAGGGCATGAAGAGTCTGGGATACGCACCAGATGAGGAAGATATGAGCCAGATGGAAGAACACGAGTACTATAGTGGCTTAATCATCAAAATAGGTGCAAGATGCTTCTTCTGCAATCAGGAGGGGCACGTCAGGATGGACTGTCCTTTGTTTTGGGAGGCAGTCAAGAACCAGAGTCACTCCAAACATAAATTGGCATTAGCGGCGGTGCAGAATCAGAGAAATAGACAAACCGAGTTTGAAACAAAAAACTTGGAAGCACCGAGTACGGAACTGCCAACGAAGACAGTGAAGGCTGTAACACAAGTTAATAGTGCGATAGAGGCCACGGCCAGGAACGCCCTAGAAATAAATTATGAGAAAGCGGCGTCAGAGGCGATTAACAAGGTGAAACAGGACCTAGCAACGAAGGAAATAGAGCAACGGTTGAAGCAAGAGATCAACAGACAGAGATTGAATGAGAAGTTAAGTTGCTCGGTGCCACTGCCAGAAGCTGTAGCAGGGTCGACAAAGAGTGGAAATTGCCACACTCAGAAAATGGTGACGGGGAAGCCATTCGGCATAACGAAAATCGGAGCCAGGATAATGTCGATAATCACTGTAGGGGGCCATGAGGTGACAAGGAACTTAAGCGAACCCAGCGACCAGACAATAATGCTCATCGACGTATACGCAGATTAATTGAGTGCGAAAAGCCCACAGACGACTTCTAGAGCCTTGAGGGCGCTACTCACGAGAGGTGGCAGCAAGTCGGTCCGTGTGGACAACAGATATACAGAAGCTTATGGTCCGCATGAGGTGATGTTGAATATAGATGGGATAAACATCTACACGAAAACAATGATAACATGTGATGAAGATCTAGTGGGGCAGATCTACGTGGGCAAAGAAGAACTAAAGGTGAGATCGATTGGACACTGTGCCATGCTGGAGGAAGATGCAATGCACATCGGGACAGAGGCAGACGTATCAGCACATGTGCTTGACACAAGTGGCAAGAAGACTCAGTTGCGTGGGTTACTCGATACTGGGGCGGTCTTGGGTGTAATACCAATCGAAACTTGGGAACGAATGGGCTTCAACAAAGATGACTTGATAGACTCGAGAAAACGGTTGTCAGCTGCAAACAAAGGAGCGCTGCGGTTGCTAGGCAGAACACCAATAATAGCCCTAAATCTGGTGGAACGCAATTTGTGGATGAGCTTTCTTGTGGTAGAAAACCTAGATGAATCTCACCAGTTCAATTTAGGCAGAGACTTTATAAGGAACTTCGACGTAACAATTGATTTAAACAATGAGATGTTCAGGATACGGAACCCGGATAGGAGGTACGCAATTAAACCGGTAAATTTAATAATAGCGAATGAAAATAAAGCACCGGTATTCTTGAGTAGGAGGGTGAGGCTGAAGGCGAACGAAGCGGCAATCGTAAGCTTGCGAATGAAAAATTACAATGAACTAAGTGACAACAAGCAAGTATGCATAGTCCCAAATCCTAATAGTCAAAGTGCTGCTGTTTTATGAAGATCCTTCTCGATAACCAAGAGCGGTCTCTGCGTCAGTGTCCTGTTGAATACTCTTGATATACCCATCACGATACAGAGGGGGAGGAAGCTGGGATATGCTTTACCCGTTAAAACTCGATATGAAATGACTGAAAATTCAAAACAAAATGAAGTTGTTGATTGTCCCAATCATAGGGACAAAATTTGTATCTTGAGACGATTGAAGAAAATAAAAGGTTCATCAGGTCTTGTGAAATCACTTAAGTCAGAGGCAGATGATGGACTCTCGAGCTGTTCGAATTTTCCGGAACGGCCCACACTAGATGAAATGCAGAGAGATAAACCGGTCCTGCCGGAGATCGAACATTTAAGGGGCAAGTTGACGGACGAACAGCTCGAAGCCATCTAGGACGTACTAGAGCGGAACGAGGAAGTTTTTTCGAGACAAAAGGCAGACATCGGGTGTTGTAATTTTGTTGAGCATGATATACAACTTGAAAAAAATGCGGTACCACACAGGAAGGGGGCGAGGCGCATGACCCCACACAAATCAGAGGCATGTAGGAAAGAAATAGAGACATTACTAGAGTATGAAATGATAGAACTATCCAAGTCACCGTGGGCGTGTGGAGTAGTGATGGCCAAAAAGAAAGGCGATCAATTGAGGTTTTGCTGTGACTTTCGGTATCTGAACTCCGTCATGGTGAAGGATGCCTATCCCATACCTAGGATTGACGAGAACAGGGTTCGCTTGCGAGTTGGGGCTGTTTCAATGGGAACGGATGCCGTTTGGTCTTTGCAATGCCACAGCCACATTTCAACGGTTGATGGCACATGCGCTGATAGGTGTGACAAAGAAGTACGGCAATCTGGTAATGTGCTATGTGGATGACGTGGTAATAGCGACGCCCACACTAGAAGACCACATCGAGCGACTGGACGAGGTGTTTGCATGTATGAAGAGGTCGGGGCTAAAGTGTAAACCGTCAAAGTGCGAGATACTCCAGGATTCGATCAAATACTTGGGCAGGATGGTGGACAGGCACGGCATCAGACCGGATCCAGATGCAGTGGAAGCAGTTCTAACTTGGAAATCGCCAAAAACGGAACACCAGTTGATGAGCTTCCTGGGTTTTGCGAACTACTACAGGGAATTCATCAAGGGCTATGCGGACAAGGTATACCCGATGCAACAATTAATGAGACACAAAGGCAAAAAGTTCACATGGAACAACGCAGCAGAAGAATCATTCCAGAGAATAAAGAAAGAGTTGTGTGAGGCACCGGTGTTAGGGATGCCAAGGGAAAAAGGGATGTACGTGTTGGATACGGATGCGTCGGTAGTCGCGATTTCTGGAATTCTCCATCAAGAACAAGAATGGAACGGGAAGACAGTCTTAAGACCAATAGCATACGGGAGCAAAGTCTTGAGTGATACGGAAATGAAGTACGCAGCACCGAAAGCAGAGATGTTCGTGGTGGTTACTTTTGTCGAGAAATACAGAGCATACTTAGGCAGTGAGTCATTTAAGCTGCGGGTCGACAACAGGGCACTCAGCTGGCTGAAGACGTACTCGATGAATCAGAGCTACATTGGGAGATGGATAGTTCGGCTGGATGGCTACAACATGATAATTGAGCATAGAACAAGGAACAAACATCAGAATGCCGATAGCTTGAGTAAGAAGACGGAGTTCTACGAAAGACAGGAACAGAGGGAGGCGGATAGGCCCGAAATCAAAGATGGCTTCTCCTTCACGGACAAAGAAACGTATGACAGTCTTCCACTCACGAGATGGCTAGACAAGTCAGGCAAAACGATAGAAGATCAACCCGAATTACCAGAAGAGCCTCCAAAGAAAACAATCTTGAAGAAGACCCGAGGAATGCTGATAGAGATTATGCTCAAGTCAAAAATTTTGAGAGAGACGCTCAAGGCAAAAGGCTATGATCTCAAGCAGGTGGAAACGGGAGAGACTCAGATAGATGACGACTGGTGGAGATTACTTGAGAAATTGGCAGATGATAAACCCGTGAACGAAGGAAAGGGTAGGGAGGAATCGGAAGTCACGATACTGCGAAGGAGTGAAACAGTTGGCAACGCAGACTCTCTAAGAGGGAGCGTTACTGATGGCAAAGAAATCGTGCGGTCACTGGTTGACAAAATCCCTGATAACATACTTGAGCGGACTCAGGTTAGGAAGAAGAAAGTGGCGTTTAAGGAAGAAGCTGATTACTTGGGACTAGGTCAAGAGTCCGGGGAGTGGTCCACGTCCACGGAGGAAGAAGAAACCGGAGAAGAGAAATTGTCCGGGGAGTGTGAAGTATGATAAGAAGATTCGGAAAAGAGCGGCGATGATCAGGATAGTCTATGCATGATACTGGCAGAGGAGAAGATGAGACACCGCGACAGGGAGCTACAAACAGATCCCTCCTCAGGAACATACAACTCGGGTGAACAAGAAGAACAAGGAGGTGAAGAACTTGAGAAAATTGCGGTATCGAGGAAACCATTCAGGGAACTATCGTGCAACTCAAATTTCAGAACAAATCTGGTGCCAGAAGATGATACGAAGATCGTGAAGAGGATAATATGCGTAAAGCTGAAGGGGGAAAAGAATGGACAACCCTGGGGAAATGAATGGACAGATCATGGCACTAAAGGAACATGTCAAAGCGAGATATAGGCTGTCGAACCTGATAAGGGCCCAAAAGAATGACAAGATGACGAGTAACCTCTCCAAATGGATCCGGATGGGGTCCAAGGAGAAAGGGGACCTGGAACAAGACAGCTACAAGATCTTGAGCCAGTTCTACAAAGAAATAAAAGATTTACTCTATCACACAGCTGATGGGGTGGTAGCGTGCAAGAGAAAAGATGAGGAGAAGATATTACACAAGCACAACCTCATCATATTACCACAATTGTATCAGACTGAAGTGTTATTCGGATCGCACGATCAGATGGGGCACCAGGGGATAGACAAAGTGCAACAGAGAAGACTTCTTAGTCTTGACTGGCCAGGATTAAGGAAAGCTTGCGAGAGATGGGTGAATGCATGCCTGGCATGCATGCAAGTAAAAGACCCAAGGAAAATGAAGTTCCCACTCAAATCCGTTGAAAGCTCGGAGTTCAATGAGGTGGTGCAGATAGACTATCAAAAAATCTGCATGACAGAGTCGGGATATAACCAGATACTGGTTATAATAGATCACTTCACAAAGTTGGCAGAAGCGGCCCCGTGTCAGACAGCCTCAGCAGAAGAGACTTGTGACCACCTGATAACGCATTGGATATCACGATATGGTTGTCCAATGACTTTTCAGTCAGACAACGGCAAAGCCTTTGTGGGGGACTTGAAAAAAGAATTGATGAAGAGGTCACACATTGCTCAAGCACACTCGACAACCTACCATCATCAGACCAACAGGCTGGTAGAGAGACAGAATAGAACGTTGGTGAACATGCTGAGGGTATACTGCTCAAGACACATGACGGACTGGGATAAATATCTGCCGCAAGTCGTAGGGGTGTACATCAGTACGCAACACTCAACTACGGGTATCAGTCCTTTCATGATGTTGACGGGCAGGGAAAGAGCAATGCCCCTGACATTCTTTTACCCGGAATACGAAGGGAAGAGGACGTCGCCTCAAGGTTAAGTGAAGGAAGCGATCAAAAGACAGCAGGAACTAAACGAGTTCTGCAGGAGGAACACTGCGCAAGCACAAATGAGACAGCGCAAGAAATATGATGAAAAGATATTACAGGCGAAGCCATATGAAGTGGGCCAGTACGTGTGGGTCTTCCAGAATGTTATACCGCCCAAAGGGACAAAAAAACTACTTAAGAAATGGAGAGGACCATTCATGATAACGGAAGTACACCAGCAAGGACGGTTCTACCGCTTGAGTACGGGGCGAGCAGCACATTATGAAAATCTGAAGCCTCACGTCCCATCCCCAGAGGACTGGTGTATACCACAGGACATGGAGGGACTTGAGTACCTACTGGTGGAGCGAGCTTGTGAAGTTAATGAAAAAGGCACCAGAGAGAAAAATGATGGCAACGAGAACTTGAGTTTGGATGACAATGAAAAGATAGAAGCGGACTCTGAGGCGTAATCCTTCGTGGAAGAAGACTGGAACGATCCGGAGCAGGGTGAGGTGCCGAAGTGGACGGAACCAGACTTACCAATACCAGCGGGGACTAGGAGTGGCAATCGCAAACGGACAGGCATGAGGTACAACAGGTACGGAGATGATTTCCTGATTGATAAGATACAACCCGATGAACTAAGCGAAGAGCTACTAAGTGTGGGCGAACTGGCAGCCGATGATGAATGGCAAATTATCAATGATAATGAACACTACCCGCAGGAAGACTACTCGACACCAGAACGAGAGACTGATTTGGAACAGAGCGAGATAGAGAGGAGGGAGCATATGAACTTGAGGATATTAGAATGGTTGCGCGATGTCAAGAACGGAAGCGGCGAAAGACAAAGCATTCAAGAAGTTGACGTATCAGCGGAAAAGCACATGAAAACGGGGGATCCCCTCTTCGGCTGGACGGCAACAGACAGGCCTCTCGAGATTACACCAGACAATTTGGACCCAGCACCATCGACTGGGACGTCGATAAATATTTTTGTCCGGGGAGTGGGGGTAGGACTTACCCACACCGAAAATTTGATGATAAAGAAACTCAGGGAAGTGAGAGAAACGAGCGAACTGGAACTAGATGGGGAGGAGGCTGAGCCTACCATAGGACGGAATTTCAAAACGAAGTTTGAAATACCCAATGAATACTCGGAGATCATCCTGATAACGGATAGCGACTTCATTCTGTCGGACAGGACTAGCGCAATTTGTGTCACGGCGGACATGAGTTTCAAATCAAGACTGGAGGCCGACTTCAAGAGGGAATACCAGAACGTGGAGTTTCTATTATGACAGAGACCGGGGCTGGGAGGAATGGCGGCGCTTCCACCATCAGTAGCACAAGTCCCAGGCAAATACCTGTGCTTCTTAGTGACGAGGGTCAGTGAGAGGAACACGATCAATCCTGAACACGTGATGTTGGCACTAACGAGACTCCGAGACTTCATGATCAAAAGAAGGATAACGGAAGTCTCAATGCCGGTCTATAACCCGAACAGGGGCAAGTTGAGCCCAAGGGAACTATATGCTATCCTACACATGGTCTTCGCAGAAACGGAGATAATAGTACATCTGCACAAGAAATACTACTTGAGTATCGCTTGAGTCGGGTACATGGGGGTCTCGAGTTGGGCATGAAGGGATCTCAAGTTAGGTATTGTTGCACGGAACAGGTAAAAGGATCTTAAAAGTGATTGGCATGACAATTAAATTTTAAATGATTGACGGTGCTAAAACATAAAATGAATCTGCATGCTCTTAGAAAACTTCCAATTGAATTATTTTAGCAGAACGAAAGGATAAGGTTTTAACTATATTATTGGGGGGTTTAGGTTAGGAACATGGCCTTTTAGTCTTAAGATCAAGTTTTATTTTCAGATTGATTTGGTAAAGTCAAGTTGACTACCCAACTATACTCAACTGAAAGAGAAGAGAAGGTCTTGAACGAACCCACAGTCAAGCAACATTTGAAAAAGTTATTTCTCAAGTACTCAAGTTGGTACGGTAATTCTCAAGTTGGTACGGTAATTTTCAAGTTGGTACGGTAATATTGAAGTTGGTACGGTAATTCTCAAGTTGGTACGGTAATACTCAAGTTGGTACGGTAATACTCAAGTTGCTACGTGCGCAAGATTATCTAGGGATTATAAAAATGGCAGATCAATTTTGGAAGTCCATGCCCGCTGCTCTGAAGAGGCCCACGCTTGATGAATTATACAGACGCTTGAGGGACCTGGATTATACCCAAGTGGATGAGAGAATGGCAGTGATGCTGAACGCCATCCTCCATTTGGAAGAGCAGGGTGAGTGCAGCGAGTGTTCAACAGAAGCGGTTTTGATGGTCGGCTACACCACCGATGGCATATCCAACCAAGAGCAAACCAGATGGCTGTCCTGGAATGTGGATGGAGGGGTGAGGGGATTCGACTTGGCGAGGAATCCTGGCCTGAGCAATAACACCGAGTATGGCGCAGGGGAGTTCCCACTACCAACCAGACCATCAGCAAGGTCAGTGGGCCAGCACATGAGTAAGACACCCTCTATGACGCGAGTGCAGCAAACGGAAGAGGCGTATCCTGACCTCAGTAGTCTGAAAAGAGAACTTGAGAGGACACAGAGGGAGAGGAACAAGGCGAATCTCGACCGGGATCAAGCGAAGCTCGAGAGGAATCAAGCGAATCTGGAGAGAGATCAGGCGGTCATTGAAAAGGACCAAGCGCGGCGGGAACTCGACATGCTAAAGGCCGAGCATCAGCAAGAACAAAGGGTCGAGAGAATGCGGCGAATTGTGAACAGCTGAAGTCGGAACTTGAGAAAATCCAGCGGCGACAACGCGAGCTCGACGTGCAGAAAGGGGCCAAGCCCAAGGAGCGAACGGCCGCCGGTTCAAGACCAGAGTCACGTATGGAAGTGGATGAGGCTCCCAGAGCGAAGGGAGGGTTTAACCTAGACCGCGCAGCTCAGGAACACATGAACGAGGGGTTGAAGGTATGGATACCGACTGAGTCAACGTCCTCCCTGCATGGTTTAGAGACGCAACCGATACGCCCATTGATGGACGTCGCACTGCCGGGGTATACTGAGAGTTCAACCCCGAGCGGCAGTCAGGTGAGCGGGAGCTCTTCGCGTCTGAAAGAATTGAATGAGAGACTACAGCTGAGAAATCGTGAGAGTCCAGCCAGAGTGGAGTTACCCCCGAATTGGAGGGAGCAACCGATCAGGAGTGTGGTAATCTCAAGTTACAAAAAGAATACGGAGGGCAGATACCACAGGCACAATCGCATGGATTGGAGCACAGCACAAAGAGCCAGGAGGGATTGCTTCCATGACGCGGCTTGGGTGGAATACCATACGCAGCCACATGTGCCGGAGGGTACGGTCCACCTAATCATAGGGGACAGCCTGCTGCGGGTGTTGACCCGGATTCAGTCGCATTGGCAGACTGGGATCTTGAGTTTCTCTGGAGCTGCAATACCACAGATATTGGCATCACTCGAGATGCTAGGGATGGCAAGAGTGTACACGGTAACTCTATTGATCGGGACTAATGACGTATCCAGAGGGGAGTCTAGGAAAGTCATGAGGCTACATGACAAAATGAGCTGTATCCTTGAGGAGTTACGGATTCAAATGGACCCTGCCATACTCACAGTGTGTACCATCCCTTACAATATGATGGCTGAGCAACACGCGATGGAGATGAATACGAAAGTACGGAACCTGAACGAAGTAATCAGGCAAATACATCAGAGGAGTGTCCTTCCCATTGGATTGCTGGATGTAGCCGAGCAAATGGAGCGAGCTGCCTTCCCCGACGATGCATCCTTAGATGGAATCCATTTTGACAGGCCTAGAGGGATGGAATGGTTGAATGACGTTTTCCAAAGGCACATAAGCGCGTTGGAGGCAGACTTGCTGGAGACGGCCCAATTCACATTCGGACCACCTCCAAATCCCCCTTTCATCGCCTCTAGAAATCTATCCAGTCGCCTGGGGGCGAGGGTCGATTCTAGAGACAGCTCGAGAAGTAGCCGGACCATTAGTAGCCGGACCAGAAGTAGCCGGATTACCGGGTGCCGCACCAATGGAAGCCGACGAAGCAACGTCACCAACGCCCCAGAGTTCGGTAGTGTCCTCGGTGGTAGTGGTACAGAGCAAGAGGGGGGAGAGACCGGCGGAGACAAGCCGGTCGAGATATCTGGAGAAGGTAAAGGAGCTGGACTTGAAGGACCTGGAGGGCAGACAAGAGTTGGCGGAAGCTCAGGGCCTCGAGCGCGTGTCACACGAGGACTTAAGTAGACACCAGTGCGTGGACTGGTTGAAAGCTCACGAAACGCATTTCTCAAGAGCGAGAATGATGAAGACGGCGGATCTGACTGGGATTCCCACAAGATCAGTCATGGGACCTATCAACTACAGACCTCTCAAGTTGCTGGGGAGTCCGGGACTCATAGTGGAGCCCCCTAAGCACCGAACGAGCATTGCCAGAATCAGGTTGGCAACTCCAGCGCAGTTGAGGGTGGTGGACAAACTATTGGACCCAAGAGAAATGGAACTGCCAGATGCCGCTTATGAGGGTACGAGATTGGCGGACGACCCTAGATATGGGAAACCCTGCGGGAACGCCCAATTGGCCAAGACCTTGGCAGTTTACGACAGAGCAGATCCAGCGAGGGTGATCATCGTGGCGGGATCGGACTTCGAGGGAACGTCTCCCAAGTTGTTCTGGCCGGATACTTTGATATACTCGCTGCCAGGGGCTGAGTTGAACCAAATGTTAACCCTGGTGGTCGCGATAAAATCGGAGATGCCTTGCGAGCCCGAGCTACTACTGTTTGCAGGAATGAATGACCACCTGCATGCGACTGGGTTTCTTGAGCAACTCAAGGGCGATGAGCGGCACCAAAGAAAATCTGGGAAGCTATCCAGACGTTGTTTGCAGCGATGAATGAGGTGCAGGAGAACGTCGCCTCACGATTTGGATCTAAGACAAGAGTGGTATTCACGACGTCCCCCGGGTACGCGAGCATGCCTCCCGCTCTGCAGTTTGTATATGCGGTTCTGATCTTAATAGCCGAGGGGAATGCATGGCGGATCCTGATGGCAGCTCCCAATCGAGAGTTGGAACCGACGAACTTGAGGCTTCGCAAGTCAGAACTGGCGGCGGCGTGGGCGGATGAGTCCCACGCGTTGAGTGGCTTCTATGAGTTAGCAGATATCCTCATTGTATCGGATGAAGTCCTCTTGCTAGAGATATCGAATTTCGCCAGACAACTCAAGTTCAGTCCGGCTATAGGGGATGACCACCCAATAATAAGTCATTTGACCGCCAGCTTGTGGTTTCGAAGTATGGATTTGACCATCAAGAGCTCCACCAGAAATGAGAGAAAAAATGTGGCTGCAACTGAGAAGCAACTAGAGTCGATGGTGTACCGACTGACGCAAGAAAGAGGCAGGTGGCCGTTCCTAACACCAAGGTTAGAAAACGCCACAGAGAAGACAAAAGAGAGTGCCCCACCTCTTGTGAAGCAGATCTGGAGTTTTCTTGAGGAGCAGTTGGAAGTGGTCGAGGGCAGGGAGATGACGGTGACCGGGTTCGTCACGGCTGCAAACGAGGTCACAATCGGGGGATTCTGGAGGGAGCACGCAAAGGGCGAGCTGAGGACAAGAAAAGATCACGAGATTCTCAAGTTCTTGAGTCCTTGTTGGGAGAAGGAATTCATGGCTGGAGTGTTTGGTGCAAAGGAGACCATTTTTGGAGCCTTTGTTCAAGAAATACTGAGCATGCCTATCAGCCTGTTGCTGGCCCTGTACCTAGTTTACCCGAGGTACCTATTCAACATGGGTCCAGCGTATTTGTTCAGTCGGGGTGTGGAAACACTACGGATTGACGGATATCTGGCACTGGTGCTCCTGGCCCATGGTGAGCTGGTGTCATTTCATCGACTGACGAAATATGGGGAGCCCCTGTCGATGGGGAAACGGACTCGAGCATAGACACCTACTCATATAAATGTGCTGCGGGACTGAAGACGCTGCTGGTGGAGTATCTCCTGATGCAGATTCGACATATGACTGGCGAGGAAAAGAATCCGAAAACGAAAGATGAATGGAGACAAGTGAATGGTGGCATGCCTCTGTTGACAGACCTGTGCTTGGCGATGAGATCGGACCCAATGGGGATAATCCGGGGGCTGGAGGAGGTCGTAACCTGCATTTACGGACCAGCTGTAACATACGCGTTTCCAGATCCTCTGGTGACGGCTTTCCGCAACTCCGTGGCACACTTGAGCCTGATAAGTGTGTTGGATGGGACGGCATTCAACTGGTGTCAGCAAGAGGTGCTGAGGGCGCAAATGAGTAACACGGTACTCTTTGGAAAAGTGAAAGATCCCGAGTTGATGGTATATAATTTCCGAGGGCAACTGCAGTGCAGGATGGGGGGAAAACGTGAAGGCACCATCGAAACTTATCCCAAGTTCTGGAACTTGAATCCCCTGACGGCGAGTGGACAAGAGATCTTGAGAATTACCGCATGGAAGAAAAGCTTCGAGTTGGTGAAAAGGGAGCTAGAGGCAATACTGGAGAAGGAAATCTTGCCAGCAACCATTCCCGAGTTCCCAACGGTCCGGAGAAAGACCCTGGGAATGAACAGTTCCCTGGTGGTCCCATCCCTGTTCGCGAGAGCAGCGGCGGAGAGGCAGCAAAGGGAATTCACTAAAGGCTGGGATCCCCTATTCATCGGCTATACCGCAGCGGTTTATTTCCACACCTGTGATATAAAAATAAACTCATGGACGACTCAAGCCAGAAAGATGAGAGGCTCAATGCCTCCAAAATTCGAGGTGCGAGAGATCTTGAGAACGCTTGATCGGGCGGGTTTGGAGAACATGTTACCGGTGTGGGACGATGGCAGGATGATTGTAGAAGAAGGACACATTGCGCTAAAAGACGAATTGAAGTTTGCCACAAGAAAATACCGGGCGCCTTACGGACTGGAACAGGTGGAGGTGAGACAGGAAGGGGAGGAGCTGTATGCAGCAGGCCCGTTGTATGTGGTCCTGACGGAATACAAGAAATCAGATCCAACGACACCATCACCCCTGTCAGTGGGCACCCCTGGAGACAAAAGAAGCGGCCCCGTAGAAGATCGGTTCAAGAGGATACTTGAGAGAAGGAGAGTCGAGTCGGGAGAAGAAAGCATGGATGAGACTCTCAGTGAGGCAGGAGAGGAGATGGAAGTGGGAAACACGCCTGAACCAAAACCAGCAGAGGAGGATTTCACCACTCAAGAACTGTTGAAAGATCTGAGCGGAGAGGACTGGGGAGACACTGCCACGCCACCTCTGACGACCTCATCTCCCCGCAAGAATCTAGAGTTGCCACTGACGAGCGAGACCTCCAATATGGGAATGATACTCTTGAGTGCAGCGAAAAGAATACCTTCGAGGGAAACAAGACCATGTTCCTAGGTACTCTAGATGAGAACACTTGGCGAGAATTCTTGAGAGAGTTTAATCGAGAGCTGAATAGCGAGATCACACTAGACAATTTCAAAGAAGAACTGTGGAGCACGGTGGTGAACTTCGGTGAACCTGTCCTGATGGGAACAGGTCTGGATGAAAAAGCAAGAGGAGAGCTGCTGAGCAAGATGGTCGAATTGAGAAAGGCGCCACTGAAGACCAAAGAAGACGAGTGTAAAGACAGCTCTACTATGAAACAAAAAACTGTCAATAAAATAATTGAAGGTGTAAGGAGGGATAAGGTTGAGACTAGTCATATAATTAAAAGTACTAATATCCTTAAGGCTCGAGGAGGGGAGAGGGCAAGAGTTGGAAGGGTTGAATGGAGACAAAGAGGTCGAATCAGTGATGATAACGGCAACGCCCCCAAGTAAAGACGTGAAGTCTAGCAGGAGAAAGAGAGAGGTAGAAGGGTTGGGTAGTCCTTCGGCGGACGCAGTCTCAGAGAAAAACCTGAAGAGACGGCTCCCATGGTTCTGGCATGGTGGAAGACAGCAGCCTACAAGAGTAGCTACGAACCAAGGAAATTGCTCGAGGTAGAAAGAGAGATGGAGGTTTCCACCAACTCGACAACGGAAGAAGACTTCAAGCCCCAGAGGACGAAGATGAAACGAGGTTCGACGCGCATGCAGACATGGCAAGTAGACGTTGGCAAAAAATGGGTCTCAAATGAACACCAGGCCACTGGGAAGCAAGTAACTAGTGATCCTCTTGAGAAGAATAAAACGAAGAACACCTCCCGGCCGTGGTGGGTGGCCCTGGAAACATTGAAGGAACTGAAAGACTGCCTGAAGAAACTCGATAGTGGAGTGTCACGCAAGCGACGCAACTGGGCTACCCAGCAGAAGGCTGAGGTTAAAAAGTTAGAATTGGTGAGCCAACTGAAGAGAAATTGGCAGAACTTGTTAAGGGATCATTTTGAAGAAGCGATGAGGACATCCTCATCGGCGTCGCCGTTGATGGCGAATCCCTTTGGTAGAACAGCGGGACAATTGATGTTCCCGTGGAGCCTGGTGGGAGTAGAATTAGAAACGCTGACCTCACATGAAAAGTTGAAACTGGGTGGAAAAAGTCTAGAAATATATCAGACATTGATGCAACATATTGCTAGGGATAACTCAGGCTTGAGCCTGGCAAGGAGGAAAGACGCTATTTGTTTCTTGCGGTGGACAATGTCGGTGATGACTGACAGCACCATCCTAGCATGTCAACAAAGAGCAATCGGGAGTAAGGCAGTGGAAAGGAGAATCTCAGCAGTCATCTTGAATGTATACCAGAGTACTGGGATAGAAAAGGAGGATGGTTCCAGGCAGTCTCTAGAGAGCCACAGAAAGTTAGACGAGATACGGAGATTCTACATTAAAAAGTTAGAGGAAGGATACGACGTATTCCGTAACTTGGCCTCGTCAGGAGAGTACTTGAAACCCAATAAGAAGGGAGAATATCAGTACGTGTCTGGAGTGATGGGGATGGCGTACAACCCTTTCCTGGACTCGGAAGCCGGAGGCGCTCACAGGAACTACGAGGTAGCGGAGCTACCAAAGTTTTGGACAGCGAAGATAGTGGAAATAGACACAGTAGAGAGAGAGAGACCGAGCTTGGGCTTGATTCTCGAGAAAACACCACAGGTGATAAGCGTGCCACGCTCAAGTAAAAGAGTCGAGCTGAGGATGGGTAACGGGAATGGCATGTTAGTCACGAATCTGGGAGTGGTGTGGAAATTGTTAAGGCCCTCCTGGTGTCCACATCCCCACGCGAGCCTGATCGAGGAAGCCACGGAACGAGTGAGGTTAGCACCGGCGGAGTACGAAGATCTGGCAACCTTGAGTATAGTGCACAAGCTGATCTTGCCTCAGGTGAAGGAGTCAGGCGAAGCAACGAGTTAACTAGGGTCGGCGAAGAAGATGGAGCCGGGTAGTTGTCTTGCCTCGACGTGTGGGAGTGGCGAGCAAACCTGTGATGGACGGTCATGCGCTAGGATACAGTCCTTCCAAAAAGAAGATCTAGTCACTTGGTTTACACAGAGAGGGAGAAGAGTGAAGTACAGATAGTGGCCGAGTGCTACGCGAGTACCACGGTGAATATAGCAACAGCTCTGGGATTCTTCTCAAGGATGTGCAGTTTGCAGTCACTGGAGAGGCTAGAGTCTGAACACCATTTGGTGACCGCGTTAAGCGTGGAGTCATGGCCCGGGGTGTTGCAGGTAACCCAGAAACACATCAAAAGCTGGAAGGTCGGACTTCAGGCGGAAATAGGATTTCCTATGAGCGAAGCCTATGGTCTGCCTCTAAATGCGAAGTCCCTAGTGGGGTCAGTGATGGCCAACCTATGGGGCAGCCACTATCCATTGCACATGGCGATCGTGGAGGTATCCAGCCAAAGGGTATTGATAGACAAAGCCTTCTCAGTGCCCAATAGCGTAAGGTTGGCTCGGATGTCGCATCACTCCCACAGGTTGTTAAGAAAATTCCGAGGAACAGTGCCGAAGGAGCAGAGGGATGAATTGAGTGAAATCTGGGGGGAAGAACTCTTGGGTTTGGAGAGTGAAAACACAAGTGACCACGAGAAACAAAACGTGATCGGGAAACCGATGGGTGGTGCTCCAAACATGGAGGAGAACGATACGATACACGAGAAGATGATGGAACTTGAACCTCTCCTAGAAGCCTCGGGAGAGCGCAACCTTAGGAATATTGACCTGACACATGGGAATGTCCATGCCACTGTCTGGCACAAACAGTGTGGTATCCTGATCACGCAAACCTCTGCCTGGTCTGGGATGTGGAAGAAATTCGGTCGATAGGATTGCCCGATCATCAGCAGAAGGTGACCATCTTGGTGGTGAGCACGATGCTGGCTCTACGATGGATTGAGGAAAATGTAACGAAATATCGGGAGTCGAAGACGCCAACGGCGGAGTCGATTTACGCGATAGATTACAGCAGGAGACTTGAGTTGTTTGAGACTGCATGCAAAGTATTCGCCATACCAATGGAGGTCAGACACGTATGGAGCCGCATAAGGTTCTTTCCTTGGTTTCGAGCGACGTTGACATCCTGGTTGTACATGGTAACGAAGGATCACATGAAGAAATATCAAAAGGAATATCGACAGTTCCTAGCCGAGATAGGACCGGAAGCTTTCAAGAGACCTCTGCTGACCCATCGAAATGCGATCACGACGGGGTGGGAAAGAGTTGGTAGGGTGTCAAGAAATAATACCAAGGCGAGAGAGTCGATACTGGAGGAAGACTTGGCGAAGAACGTGAGCCTGAGTCTGCACAATTCCTTCTGTTTGAACCGAGAGTCGAGGGTGAAGAGTTTGCCCAACCAAGCAAAGAGATTGCAGGAGCAAAGAGAATGGATGCGGTCCTATGAACAGCTGAAAGCCTGGGAAGAGATTGTGATTAGCTCCGATGATGAAGAGGCACTGTTGAAGCAGATTACGGTGTCAAATACGTCTGGGTCTGGTACCTCGAAGGCGAAGAACACGAGATGAGCAGGTGGCTCAATAGGAAATTCTAGAGTCTTGAGTCTTGAGAGGGAAGGAAAGGGGCTCGAGGGTGAACTTGGATGAAATCTGGGTTCACGAAAAAGAAATTTTAACAAATGAGATACTGTTATTAATATGTTATATCTATTATATGAATCAAAATGCTGCATGACAATTTCCTGATTGAATAGGACAAAAGAAATTTTAAATAACTAGCTTAAAAAGCAAAAATTCAAAGGTGCAGGTGTAGGCAGATTTTGATTGCTGTTTAGCGATAGTGTGAAAATTTTACATGGTTATGAATTTTGGGGTGTAGATAAACTTAAGTCTGCTGCAAACTTCTGTAAATGACCACTGGCACTGTACCTTGAGCAACGCTCGGGTTTCTGGGGAATCACTGACAGACAACAGCACGCGATGAGGACATCGATCTTGAGTCCGGAGAGTATGTGCCAGTCGGTCATATCTGGAAGTTTGACCTTGAGGAATACGAAATACGTGGTTTTGGGATGAAGTTTAATTATTCAAAAATTCGAATTGAGCCTGTCATGCTCAGTTTTCTCGCGACAACTGAAAACATCAAAAATAAAGTCAGAACGACCGAATCGCAATTGCGGGAAAGTGACAGAAAAAACAGCGGGAAATTGCTATTCGCAATTTCCGAGATTATAATAAAACACGAGAGTAGAGCTGTCCTATCTTGAAATAGGAGACAGAGTGATCACGAAAGAAGATCGAAATTCAGCTGAACCAGAGTGAACCTTCAGTGGAAAGGTAGACAACTGAAGTCTCCCAATGGTTCAGACCCAAAACTGTATTCTCAAGTTAAAACTCATTTCCTTTGATTGGAATTTACTGATAGCAAACTTCTTGAGTTACATTCAATTATATTTATGCTAGAGTTACTAATTAGCTAATTACTCTGATTCTCAAGTGTGCTGCTTTGTAAGTACCAAATTTAATTTTCCCGGGTGTATTTTATGATAAGTATCGGGTGTATTTTATGATAAGTATGTTGAGGTAAGGCGAGTTTTAGGTTGATCCATCTGAAATGGATCAAAGTTCCACTGTCCAATAAAAAGTAATTTAACGGATTGTTCCGACCCTGTTTTTAACGGCGTTCGTGTATTTTGGGTATTTTGAGGCCTAAATATGGGGACGTTCTTATTTTCTAGAATGGGGGGGGGGGGTATTTTGGTAGTGGCCTTTGAGCTGTAACGGGTTCTAGTCTCATGTCGCAAGTGAACCGAATTGGCTCCGACCGTTTTGAGGTAGAAAAGCACAAGAGATAGTGTCCCTGACTCTTGAGCCAATGGTTATAGGGCCTATTTTTCTTAAGCCTCATATGTGACCGAAGTAGGCGACTGTTACATAGTGGGGCAAAACTGCATTTGAGAAACATCCTTTATATCATTAGAAGAATCTCCAACAATGGCAACATAGGCAAAAGTGATATGAAATGATTTCTAAATTAGTCTGAAATGATTTCTAATGAAATACTTTCTAAACAATATAGTCATATAATGCTTTTTTTGTTATTATTCTGATCTTTTGAAAAATGGGGAGGAACTTTGTATTCGGATGCAATTTTAGTTTTTTCTTTTTTATTGTTTTCCTCACAAAATCAGCTACTACAAAAAATCATCAGGGAGAGAGGCGGAGCAATAAGCAGAATGTTCCAAGTGCAAAATGGGCCCAAGAGCAGAAAAACAGAAAAATATTGACTTATATTGGTTTATACTGAGTATTGATATAACAAATGTCGAAAGTTACCAAGAAAACGAATATATTGTGCATGAATTGACTAGTTTGTAAGTTTTTTTGGTTACATTTTTTTAAAATTCTTGATTAAATTACTCAAATTATGCATTAAATGTTTATTGGTTTGGTATTATTGACATTTCGGATAATTAGTTTACAGATATGCTAATAAAAGCTGATATTTTTCTGTTTTTCTGCTCTTGGACCCATTCTGCTCTTAGAACGTTCTGCTTATTGACTGGCCACCATCAATGTAACATTCGTCTACTGCAGTCACACATGAGGCTTAAGAAAAATAGGCCCTATAACTATTGGCTCAAGAGTCAGGGACACTATCTCTTGTGTTTTTCTACCTCAAATCAGTCGGAGCCAATTCGGTTCGTTTGTGACATGAGACTACGACTCGTTACAGCTTAAAGGCTACTACTAAAATATCCCCCCACTCTAGAATTAAGAACGTCCTCATACTTAGGTCTCTAGATACCCAAAATACATGAACGCCGTTAAAAACCGGGCTGGAACAATCCGTTAAGTTACTTTTTATTAGACAGTGGAACTTTGATCCATTTCAGATGGATCAACCTAAAACTCGCCTTACCTCGACATAACCATTATAAAACACACTCTAGAAATTTAAATTAGTACTCACATTGTAGCACGCTCAAGAATCAGGAAGTAAATAAGTCGGTGTGCAACTCAAGAATCAATAAAGTAACTAAAATGAGTTTAATGTTTGTCAGTTTTAATAACAAGAACAAGTTTGTACTCTAGAATGTCAGTTCTCGTGAACCATTGGGACACTCTAGCTGTCCACCTTTCCACCGAAGGTTCACTCTAGTCCAGTTTAGAATAATACTCCAATCACAACAATCCAGTTCGTGGGGATGCGCTCGTCTCTGTTCTAGATGGGACAGCTCTACTCTAGATTATTATCGGTACTGAAATTGCGAATAGCAATTTCCCACTGATTTTTCTAGCAACTTTCCCGCGATTGTCACTCGATTGTTCTGACTTCTCTTTTCTGATTTTCAGTTATCGCGAGAAAATCGTGCATGACAGGTTCCATTCGAAATTTTGAAAAATTAAATTTCACTCCAAAATTAAGTGTTTTTTGCTTCTCTCAAGGCCAAACTTCCAAATATGACCGACTGGCACACAAGGAGAGTTGAGTGATATATCAATAACAGGGTGGTGACATTGAAAACACCACAGTCAAATTTGTTTTCAAATGACTTTTTAAATTGGTATGGCCCTATCCAACCTGTGCACGGACTGTCGCATGACGGAAGCGCCCATTTTATTTGCCTTTTTTAAAGGAATGATTACAGAAATTAAGAAAAACAATGCGCTTGCTGCATTATATAGCAACAATAATTGAGAACTTGCCTGAAAATTAAGCTTAACATAAAAAAATTAGGCTAAAATAACCTAGTAATGGTCTATGTTTCATCTAATTCAATTTTTGGAATATAATTTAGTACCTTGATTCCTTCATAGTTCTGAAAAACCATCGCCTTTGTAAAGGCAACAAACGAAAAAAAAAACTGAATGTCAAGTCATAAACATACCTTTTTTTCGCTGGATCAAAACGGAGTTTTCCTGAATAATTGTAGGCATAATTTGCTTTCAAATTAGCAAGGAAATTTTAATTCAGTAAATACTGTAGTGTAAAACAGTTGCTGAAATGTGATCAAATTTGCTTCAAACGCGTTAGTCTAAGATTTTACAGCTTCTTCAACAATTTGAAGTTTGAGCAAAAAAGTAGCAAAAATCTTGATGATGCGTTTTCAATGTCGCCCAGTATATGAAAGCTGTTACAGTCGTGGTTCGAACGACATTAAATAATTTAAAAAATCCCAGTGTCAATAAAAACCGGACTGAAATTTTTTTTAAAAATCTTAATTCGAGCGAATAAAGCGTAGCAGATTCTGGTCATTTACAGAAGTTTGCAGCAGACTTAAGTTTATCTACACCCCAAAATTCACAGCCATGTAAAATTTTCACACTATCGCTAAACAGCAATCAAAATCTGCACACACCTGCACCCTTTAATTCTTGCTTTTTAAGCCAATCATTTAAAATTTCTTTTGTCCCATTCAATCAGGAAATTGTCATGCAGCATTTTGATTTATATAGTAAATATAGTATATTAATAACAATATTTGATTCGTTAAAACTTCTTTTTCGTGAATCTAAGTTTCACCCGGATCTACGCTCAAGCCCCCTTTCCCTCTCAAGACTCAAGATCCATTCGAGCCACCTACTCATCTCGCACTCTTCGCCTTGGAGGTACTGCACCCTGAAGTACTAGATACGGCAAACTGTCTCAACAGTTCCTCTTCATCATCGGAGCTAATCACAATCTCCTCCCAAGCCTTCAGCTGTTCGTAGGATCGCATCCATTCTCTTTGCTCTTGCAACCTCTTTGCCTGGTTAGGTAGTGCCTTCACCCTAGATTCCCGGTTCAAACAAAAGGAGTTGTGTAGGCTCAAGCTCACGTTCTTCGCCAGGTCCTCCTCTAGTATCGATTCCCTCGCCTTGGTATTGTCTCTAGACATTTTACCCAATCTCTTCCATCCTGTCGTGGTTGCATTACGATGGGTTAACAGGGGTCTCTTGAAAGCTTCCGGCCCAATCTCGGCCTGGAACTGTCGATACTCCTTTTGATGTTTTCTCATGTGATCTTTCGTTGTCATGTACAACCAAGACGTCAGCGTCGCCCGAAACCATGGGAAGTACCTCAAACGGCTCCAGACATGTCTGACTTCCGTTGGTATGGCGAATACCTTGCACGCAGTCTCAAACAACTCGAGTCTCCTACTGTAGTCTATCGCGTATATTGACTCAGCCGTTGGCGTCCCCGCTTCCCGATACTTCGTTATATTCTCTTCTATCCATCTCAGAGCCAACATCGTACTCACTACCAAGAGCGTCACCTTCTGTCGGTGATCCGGTAGTCCGATCGACCGGATTTCTTCCATATCCCACACCAGGCAAAGGTTCTTGTGATCTGGATACCACACCGTTTGCGCCAAACAGTGGCATGGGCATTCTCCATGGGTGATCTCAATGCTCCTGAGGTTACGCTCCCCCGAGGCTTCCAAGAGAGGCTCAAGCTCCATCATTTTCTCATGCATCGTGTCGTTATCTTCCAGGTTTGGAGCACTTCCCACAGGTTTTCCGATCACGTTTTGTCTCTCGTGATCGCTTGTGTTCTCTCTCTCCAACTTCAAAAGTTCTTCTCCCCAGATTTCACTCAAGTCATCTCTCAATTCTTTTGGTACTGTCCCTCTAATTTTTCTCAACAACTTGTGCGAGTGATGCGATATCCTAGCCAACCTCACGCACTTGGGCACTGAGAAGGCCTTGTCCACCAGTACTCTCTGGCTGGATGCTTCCACCATCGCCATGTGCAGTGGGTAGTGACTTCCGCACAAGTTGGCCATCATTGACCCTATCAGGGATTTTGCGTTCAATGGCAGGCCATAAGCTTCGCTCATGGGAAACCCCATTTCTGCCTCAAGACCAACTTTCCAGCTCCGGATGTGTTTTTGAGTCACCTGCAACACCCCAGGCCATGATTCTACGCTCAACGCCGTCACCCAATGGTGTTCAGACTCTAGTCTTTCCAATGACTGCAAACTACACATTCTCGAGAAGAATCCCAGAGCTGTCGCTATATTCACCGTGGTTCTCGCGTAACACTCCGCTACTATTTGCACTTCACTTCTCTCCCTTTCTGTGATGTCTTCGAACCAAGTGACCAGGTCTTCTTTTTGAAAGGACATTATTCTGACGCATGACCGTCCATCGCAGGTGTGCTCTCCGTTTCCACACGTCGAATCCAGACAGCTACCCGGCTCCAATTTCTTCGCTGACCCGGGATTGTTCGTCTTTTCGCTTGGCTCTTGCATCTGAGGTGAGATTAGCTTATGCAGCACACTCAACTTTGCCAGATCTTCATCTTCCGTTGGTGCTAACCTCACTCGCTCGGTGGTTTCCTCGATCAGACTCGCGTGGGGATGTGGACACCAGGAGGGTCTTAGTAGCTTCCATATCACTCCCAAGTTCGTGGTTAACAAGCCATTTCCATCGCCCATGTTCACTTCAACTCTCTTGTTTGAGCGCGGTATGCTTACCACCTCTGGTGTTTTCTCAAGAATCAGGCCCAAGCTCGGCCCCTCTTTTTCCACCGCGTCTATTTCCATTATTCTTTCTGTCCAAAACTTCAGTAGCTCCGCTACCTCATGGTTTCTGTGGGCGCCTCCAGTTTCCGAGTCTAAGAAGGGATTGTAGGCTATTCCCATTACTCCCGACACATATTGGTATTCCCCCTTCTCGCTGAGTCTCGAGTACTGCTCTGACGAGGCCAGGTTACGGTGAACATCATATTCTTCTTCGAACTTCTTATTATAAAACCTCCGCACCTCGTCTAGCTTTCTGTGGTTCTCTAGGGATTGTCTGGAACCATCTTCCTTTTCTATTCCTGTACTCTGATACACGTTCAAGATGATCGTTGAGACTCTTTTTTCCATGGTTTTACTTCCGCTTACTCTCTGTTGGCATGCCAGGATGGTGCTATCAGACATCATCGACATTATCCATCTCAAGAAACACGTGGCATCCTTTCTTCTAGCCAGGCTCAAGCCTGAATTGTCCCTGGCTACGTGTTGCATCAGTGCCTGATACACATCTAGCTTCTTGCTTCCCAACTTCAGCCTGTCATACGAGGTCAGTGTTTCCAGCTCTATTCCCACCAGACTCCAGGTGAACATTAATTGTCCTGCAGTTCTAACGAAGGGATTCGCCATTAATGGTGGTGCTGATGAGGGTGTCCTCATTGCTTCTTCAAAATGATCCTTCAACAAACTCTGCCAGGACCTCTTCAGATGATTTGCCATTTCTATTTTATTAACCTCGGCCTTTTGCTGGGTGGCCCAATTGTGTCGCTTGCGAGCTACTCCACTGTCCAACTTCTTCCAGCAGTCCTCCATTTCTTTCAATGTTTCAAGGGCCACCCACCACGTCCGGGAAGTGTTCCTCGTCTTGTTCCTCTCCAATGGATCACTCGTCACTTGCTTGCCCATGTCCTAATGTGCCTTCGAGATCCATTCTTTGCCGATATCCACTTCCCATGTCCTCTTCATGTTGAACCTCTCTTTACGTTTATCTTCTGAGGCTTGAAGTCTTCCTCCGATGTCGAACTGGTGGAAGTATCTATTTCCCTTTCTACTTCAAGTGGTCTTCTGAGCTCTGAGCTGTTCTTGTATAGCGCCGTCTTGCATCGAGCCAAAACCATGGGCGCCGTCTCTCTCAAGTCTCCTTCCGAAACAGCATCCACTGAAGGACTACCCAATCCTTCTACTTCTCTCTTCCTCTTGCGAGTCTTCACATTTCTGCTTGAGGGTGTTGCAGCTACCATCACTGATTCGACCTCTCTATCCAATCCTTCCAACTCTTGCCTCCCCCCTGCTCGAGCCTTAAGGATATTAGTATTTTTAATTATATGACTAGTCCCAACTTTTCTTCTCTAGTCTTCGATCGTGAGTTCCTCAGCTCTACCAGCTTGCTCAGCAGCTCTTTTCTCGCCTTCTCATCCAGGCCCGTTCCTATCAGAAGCGGTTCTCCAAATCTTACGACTGTGTCCCACAGTTCCTCCTTGAATTTGTCCAGCGTCGTCTCGCTGCCCACTTCTTGATTGAATTCTTCCAACAACTCCTGCCAAGCATCGTTCTTCAGAGACCCCAGGAACATGTCCCTGTTCCCTTCGAAAGTGTTCTTTTCCCTTTCCTCCGAGCTCAAGAGTATCATCCCCATATTGAAGGTCTCATTTGCCAATGGCAATTCCAGATTCTTCCGGGGGGACGGATTCAGAGGTGGGGTGGCAGTATCTGCCCAATTCTCTTCGCTCAAGTCTTTCAATAGCTCTTGAGTGGTGAGCTCCTCCCCTGATGGCCCTGGTTCAGGCGTATTCCCCACTTCCATGTCTTCGCCGGCTTCACTGAGAGTTTCATCCATACTCTCTTCTTCTGACTCATGTCTCCTTCTCTCGAGAATTTTCTTAAACCGGTCCTCGACAGGTCCACTCCTCTTGTCTTCAGGCGTGTCCACTGACAGTGGTGATGGTGTCGTAGGGTCCAATTTCTTGTACTCCGTCAGGGCTACGTGCAGTTGACCTGCTGCATCTAGTTCTTTTCCCTCCTGTCTCACTTCCACCTGTTCTAAGCCATAGGGTGCCCTGTATTTTCTCGTTGCAAACTTCATGTGCGTCCACCAATGCGACGTGCCCCTCCATCATGATCATCCTGCCATCATCCCATATGGGTAGCATGTTCTCAAGTCCCTCCTGCTCAAGAGCTCTCAAGACTTTTCGCACCTCATATCCGGGGGGCTGCGAACCTCTCATCTTTTTCGCTTGCGTCGTCCACGAATTTACCTTCGCCTCGCTAGTATGGAAGTAGACCGCCGCCGTGTAGCCGATGAACAGGGGGTCCCAGCCATCAGTGAAATCCTTCTGCATTTCCTCCGTCGTCATCCTCGCCATTATGGAGGGAACTACCAAAGGGCTGTTCATTCCCAAGGTCATCCTCCTGACTATCGGGTACTCAGGCATGGTGGCTGGGAGGATCTCTTTCTCCATTATGGCCTCCAGCTCCCTCTTGACCAGCGCAAAGCATTCCTTCCAAGTAGGAATCCTCAAGATCTCTCGTCCGTCTGCCGTCAATGGGTTCAAGTTCCAAAACTTGGGATACATTTCGATGGGACCCTCTCGCTTGCCTCCCATTCTACATTGCATTTGCCCCCTGAAGTTGTACACTATTAGCTCGGCATCTTTCACCTTTCCAAAGAGTACCGTGTTACTCATTCGCGCTCTGAGCACCTCCTGCTGACACCAATTTAACGCCGTCCCATCCAGTATACTGATAAGACTCAAGTGCGTTACAGAGTGACGATACGTTGTCACCAGGGGATCTGGGAACGCGTACGTCACCGCTGGACCATAAAGGCAGGTCACCACCTCCTCTAGGCCCCGGATTATCCCCATTGGGTCCGACCTCTTTGCCAGGCATAGGTCCGTCAGCAGAGGCATCCCTCTATTCGTCTTCTTCCATTCTTCTCTCGAGGTTGGATTCTCATCTTCACCCGTCATGTGCCGATTCTGCATCATGAGGTATTGCACTAACAACGTCTTCAACCCTGCGGCACACTTGTAGGAGCTGGTTTCAATGCTCGAGTGGACTCTCCCCATAGACAGAGGCTCTCCATATTCCATTAATCGATGAAACGACACCAATTCCCCATGGGTTAAGAGTAATAGTGCCAGGTACCCATCAACTCGAAGTGTCTCCACTCCTCGACTAAACATGTATGCTGGGCCCATGTTGAACAAGTATCTGGGGTAAACCAAATACAAAGCCAAGAGCAGGCTGATGGGCATGCCCAGTATCTCCTGCACGAAGGCTCCAAAGATAGTCGCCGTGGTGCCGAATATTCCTGCCATGAATTCCCTCTCCCAGCAAGGACTCAAGAACTTGAGAATCTCATAATCCCTCCTAGTCCTCAATTCACCCTTGGCGTGCTCTCTCCAGAACCCTCCAATCGTCACTTCATTGGCGGCCGAGACAAATCTAGCCACCGTCATGTCTCTTGTTTCGGCCAGCTCCAGTTGTTTCTCCAGAAAACTCCAGACTTGTTTCACGAGGGGTGGTGCTTCCTCCCTCGTCTTGTTCGTGGCGTTCTCCAGCCTTGGTGTCAAAAATGGCCACCAGCCATTCTCTTGAGTCAATCGATATTTCATCGATTCTAATTGCTTTTCCGTCTCGGCCACATTTCTTCTCTCGTTACTGGGACCTCTAGACTTGCTGGTGGAGTTTGTGATCTTCACATCCATACTCCGAAACCACAAGCTGGCCGTCAATTGGCTTATCGCCGGGTGATCGTCCCCGATGACTGGGCTGAACTTGAGTTGCCTGGCAAAGTTCGATATCTCTAGCAAGAGCACCTCATCTAATACGATCAGGATGTCGGCTAGTCCATAAAAGCCCCTCAGTGCATGAGATATGTCCGCCCATGCCGCCGCCAATTCTGACTTGCGAAGCCTCAGGTTCGATGGCTCCAACTCCCGATTGGGGGCTGCCATTAGAATCCGCCATTCATTCCCTTCTGCTATCAGGATCAAGACCGCGTACACGAATTGTAGGGCGGGTGGCATATTCGCGTATCCAGGGGATGTGGTAAACACCACCTTCGTCTTGGGTCCAAATCTCGAGACAACATTCTCCTGCACTTCATTCATCGCTGCAAACAACGCCTGAATGGCTTCCCATATCTTCCTCGATGTCGGAATTTCATTGCCCTTTAGCTGCTCAAGAAGTCCCATCGCGTGCAGGTGATCATTCATTCCTGCAAACAATAGCAACTCAGGCTCACAGGGCATCTCCGACTTTATTGCCACCACCAGAGTTAACATCTGGTTTAATTCAGCTCCTGGCAAAGAGTATATCAGAGTCTCCGGCCAGAACAACTTGGGAGACGTTCGTTCGAAGTCCGATCCCGCTACAATGACTACTCTCGCAGCAGCTGGATCTGCTCTATCATAAACTGCCAGGGTTCTGGCCAGCTGGGTGCTGCCACAAGGCTTCCCGTACCTGGGATCTTCCGCCAACTTCGAGCCTTCGTAAGCGGCATCTGGCAATTCCATTCCCCCCGGATTGAGTAGCTTGTCCACCACTTTCAACTGTGCCGGGGTCGCCAACCTGATCCTGGCGATGCTTGTTCGGTGTTTGGGGGGTTCTACTATGAGTCCCGGACTCCCCAACAGCTTGAGAGGTCTGTAGTTAATGGGTCCCATGATCGCTTTTGTGGGAATTCCGGTCAGATCTGCGGTCTCCATCAATTTCGTTCTCGAGAAGTGTGCCTCATGAGCGTTCAACCAGTCCACGCAATGATGTCTGTTTAGATCCTCGTGCGACACTCGTTCAATCCCCAGGGTCTCCGCCAATTCTCGCCTGCATTCCAAACCCTCTAGGTCCAGTTCTTTTACCTTCTCAGGATATCTCAAGCGAGCGGTCTCCATAGATCTCTTTTCCCGCTTGTTCTCTGCCACTACCACTGAGGACATCGCCGAGCCTGGAGGCGTTGATGACGTCACCTCCTCAGACTCCATTGGCGTGACACTCTGCAATCTGGTCTGGTTGCTCCTCGAACTATCTCTAGTGTCAACTCTCGTTCCCAAGCGAGCAGACAAGGCCCTTGAGGCAAGGAATGGTGGGTTCGGAGGTGGTCCTAATGTGAATTGGGCTGTCTCTAGCAGATCCTACTCTAGCGTGTTTATGTGTTCCTGAAAGACGTCGTTCAGCCACTCCGCTCCCCTTGGCCTAACGAAATGGATTCCATCATTGGAGGTGTCTTCAGGGAATCCCTTTTTCTCCTTGCGCTCCGCTACGTCTAACAGTCTGACAGGAAGCACACTCTTCCGGTGTATGTCTCGGATCACCTTGTTTAGGTTCCGCACCTTCTCGTTCATCTCCAAGGCATGCTGATCAAACATCATGTTGTAGGGGACCGTACATACCGTCAGCAGGATGGGGTCCATCTGGATCCTCAGCTCCTCAAGAAGGCAACTCATCTTGTCGTACAGCCTCGTTATTTTTCCTCGCTTCTCCCCTTGACACATCGTTAGTCCCGATCATCAGGGTCACCGTGTATACTTTAGTCATCCCTAGCATGTCCAGGGTTGCCAACATCTGTGGCGTGGCAGCTCCAGCGAAACTCAAGATTCCTGTCTGCCAATGCGACTGGATTCGGGTCAACACCCGCACCAGGCTGTCCCCTATGATTAGGTGAACTGCACCCTCTGGCACACGAGGTGGCGCGAGGTACTCCACCCAGGCTGCATCATGGAAGCAGTCCCTCCTGGCTCCCTGTTCCGCACTCCAATCCAGTCGATTGTGCCTGTGGTACCTCCCCTCTGTATTTTTCTTATAACTCGAGATCACGACGCTCCTGACCGGCTGTTCCCTCCAAGTTGGGGGAAGCTCCGGTCTTGCCGATCTTTCACGGTTTTTCTGCTGTAATTTCTCGCCTAGCTCTTTCAGGCGCGATGAGCCGCCACTCACCTGACTGTCGCTCGAGGTCGAGGTTGGGGTATATCCCGGCAGCACCACATCCATTAGTGGACGTACAGGTTGGGTATCCAGACGTTCGGTATCCAGACTTCCAACCCTTCACTCATGTGTTCTCTGGCCTCGCGGTCAAGGTTGAACCGTCCTATTGCCCTGGGAGCTTCATCCACCTCCATGCGCGACTCTGGCCTCGAGCTGGTCACCACTCGCTCCTTTGGCCTGGCTCCCTTCTGTGCGTCAAGCTCACGTTGTCGCTGTTCTATTCTCTCCAACTCCGACTTCAGTTGATCACGATTCGCGGCGTTCTCCCGCACCCTTAGTTCCTGCTGATGTTCAGCCTTTAGCATCTCAAGCAACCTCAGAGTCTGATCTCGCTCGTTGACCGCCTGGTCCCTTTCCAGCTGAACCTTCTCCCGGTCCAGCTTTGCCTGATCCCGATCGAGGTTCGCCTTGTTCCTTTCCTTCTGCGTCTTCTCGAGCTCTTTCTTTAGAACACTAAGATCCGGGTATGCCTCGGTCGTCTGTTGTGCTCGCGTCATCGACAGCACCTTACTCGAGCTTTGGCCTGTAGATCTTGCTGTTGGCCTAGTTGGTAGTGGGAATTCCCCTGCGCCATATTCGGTATTGTTACTCAGGCCAGGATTCCTTGCCAAGTCAAAGCCCCTTACTCCTCCATCCACATTCCAAGACAACCATCTGGTCTGTTCTTGGTTTGATATACCCTCGGTGGTGTAGCCGATCATCAAGACAGCCTCCGTCGCAGACTCTCTGCATTCACCCTGGTCTTCCAACTGGAGGATGGCATTCAGCATTACCGCCATTCTCTCGTCTATCTGGGTATAGTCCAGGTCCCTCAGGCGTCTGTACAGCTCATCCAGAGTAGGCTTCTTCAGGGCCGCCGGCATGGATTTCCAGAATCTGTCTGCCATTCTTTGTGGCTTCGGGATGTATACAGGTATGTGTTAACCAGCTCAAGAATTACCTTACCGACTCAAGTATTCCCAGGTGTTCAGTATCTTCTTTGAACGTCACTTTCTTTTTCCTAACCTTGGTCTGCTCCAGAATGTCTTCGGGGATTTTGTCAACTAGTGACCGCACGACGTCTTTGCTGTCAGTGACGCTTCCTCTTGATGAGTCAGTATCGTTCACTGTCTCTTTTCTCCGAAGTATAGTGAATTCCAGTTTCTCTTGACCCTTCTCTTGGATCACGGGCTTATCATCTGATAGTTTCTCGAGCAACCTCATTAAGTCATCATCTATCTGTGCAGTTCCTGCTTCCACCTGGTTAAGATCATAGCCTTTTGCCTTGAGCGTCTCCCTCACGATCTTCGACTTGAGTATAATCTCAATCGGAATCCCCTTGCTCTTCTTCAAGATGGTCTTCTCTGGAGGCTCTTTAGGCAATTCAGGATGATCTTCTATCGGTTTGCCTGACTTGTCCAGCCATCTCGTGAGTGGAAGACTGTTGTACGTTTCCTTGTCCATGAATGAGAAGCCATCTTTGATTTCAGGTCTGTCTGCTTCTCTTTGCTCTTGTCTCTCATAGAACTCCGTCTTCTTACTCAAGCTGTCAGCATTCTGATGTTTATCTCGCGTTCTGTGCTCAATTATCATGTTGTATCCGTCTAGGCGAACTATCCACCTCCCAGTGTAACTTTGGTCCATTGAGTACGTTTTCAGCCAGCTCAGTGCTCTGTTGTCGACTCGCAACTTGAATGGCTCACTGCCCAGGTATGCCCTGTATTTCTCGACAAAGGTAACCACCGCGAACATCTCTGCTTTCGGTGCTCCGTACTTCATTTCCGTGTCACTCAGGACTTTACTCCCGTACGCTATTGGTCTCAAGACTGTCTTCCCATTCCATTCTTGTTCTTGGTGGAGAATCCCAGAAATCGCGACTACCGACGCATCCGTGTCCAGCACGTACATCCCTCTCTCAGTCGGCATACCCAGTACTGGTGCCTCACAAAGCTCTTTCTTTATTCTCTGGAATGACTCTTCTGCTGCGTTGTTCCACGTGAACTTCTTGCCCTTGTGTCTCATTAATTGTTGCATCGGGTATACCTTGTCTGCATAGCCTTTGATGAACTCTCTATAATAGTTAGCGAAACCCAGGAAGCTCATCAACTGGTGCTCTGTCTTCGGTGATTTCCAGGTCAGGACTGCTTCCACGGTGTCCGTATCAGGTCTGATGCCGTGCTTGTCTACCATCATGCCCAAGTATTTAATTGAGTCCTTGAGTATCTCGCACTTTGATGGTTTACACTTTAGCCCCGACCTCTTCATGCATGCAAACACTTCGTCTAGTCTCTCAATGTGGTCTTCCAGTGTTGGCGTCGCTATTACCACGTCATCCACGTAGCACATTACCAGGTTGCCATACTTCTTCGTTACGCCTATCAGCGCGTGTGCCATCAACCGCTGAAACGTGGCTGTGGCATTGCAAAGTCCAAACGGCATCCGTTTCCACTGAAACAGACCCAGCTCGCAGGCAAACCCTGTCTTGTCCCTGTCCTGCTTCCTTAGTGGTACTTGCCAAAAGGCCGAGCCTAAATCAAGAGTCGTAAAAAATTTTGCATCACCTAACTTCGAGAGGCTCTCATCAATCCTAGGTATGGGATAGGCATCCTTCACCGTGACGGAGTTCAGGTATCGAAAGTCACAACAAAACCTCAACTGCTCGCCTTTCTTTTTGGCCATCACTACTCCACACGCCCACGGTGACTTGGATGGTTCTATCATGTCATACTCTAGTAACGTCTCGATCTCTTTTCTACACGCGTCCGATTTGTGTGGGGTCATTCGCCTCGCCCCCTCCCTGTGTGGTACCGCGTTTTCCTCAAGTTCTATTTCATGCTCAACGAAATTACAACACCCGATATCCGCCTTATGCCTCGAAAAAACTTCCTCAATCCGCTCTAGTACGTCCTTGATGGCTTCGAGCTGTTCATCTTTCAGTTTGCCCCTCAAATGTTCAATCTCCGGCAGGACCGGTTTTTCATTTTGCATTTCATCTAGTGTGGGTCGCTCTGGAAAGTTCGAACAGCTCGACAGCCCATCATCCGTTTCTGACTTAAGTGATTTAATAAGACCTGAAGAATCTTTTATTTTCTGCAATCGTCTCAAGATACAAATTTTGTCCCTGTGATTGGGACAATCAACAACTTCATTTTGTTTTGAGTTCTCAATTGTTTCATATCGAGTTTTAACCGGTAAAGCTTATCCCAGTTTCCTCCTTCTCTGTATCGTGATCGGTATATCAAGGGTATTCAACAAGACACTGACGCAGAGGCCGCTCTTCGTTATCGAAAATGATCTTCCTAAAACAGCAGCACTTTGACTATTAGGATTTGGAACTATACACACTTGCTTGTTGTCACTTAGTTCATTGTAATTTTTCATCCTCAAGCTTACGATTGCCGCTTCATTAGCTTTTAGCCTCACCCTCCTACTCAAGAATACCGGTGCTTTGTTTTCATTTGCCATTATTAAATTTACCGGTTTAATTGCGTACCTCCTATCCGGGTTCCGTATCCTGAACATTGCGTTATTTAGATCAATCGTTACGTCGAAATTCCTGATGAACTCTCTGCCCAAAATGAATTGGTCAGATTCATCTAGGTTTTCTACCACGATAAAGCTCATCCACAGGTTACGTTCCCCCAAATTGAGGGCTATTATCGGCGTCCTGCCCAGCACCCGAAGGGCCCCTTTGTTTGCAGCTGACAGCCGTATTCTCGAGTCTATCAAGTCATCTTTGTCAAAGCCCATCCTCTCCCAAGTTTCGATTGGTATGACGCTCAAGACTGCTCCCGTGTCAAGCAACCCACGCAACTGAGTCTTTTTGCCACTTATATCCAGCACGTGCCCTGTCACATCTGCCTCCGTCCCGATGTGCATTGCATCTTCTTCAAGCATGGCGCAGTGTCCAATCGATCTCACTTTCAATTCTTCTTTCCCTACATAGATTTGTCCAATTAGGTCTACGTCACATGTTATCATCGTCTTGGTATAGATGTTAATCCCATCTATATTTAGCATCACCTCGTGTGGACCATAAGCTTCAGTATATCTGCTATCAACACGTACCGACTTGCTGCCCCCTCTCATGAGTAGTGCTCTCAGTGCTCTAGAAGTCGTTTGTGGGCTTATACCACTCAAATAGTCTGCATACACGTCAATGTGGATTATTGTCTGGTCGCTCGGCTCGCTCAAGTTTCTGGTTACCTCGTGGCTGCCCACTGTGATTATCGACATTATTCTTGCCCCGATTTTCGATATGCCAAAAGGCTTACCTGTCACCATTTTTACAGTGTTACAATTCCCGGTCTTTGTTGAGCCTGGTACAGCCTCTGGTGTTGGGTTCGATCCGGTTAATGCTTCGTTAAAATTCTGTTTTTCGATCTCCAGCTTTAGTCGTTGCTCTATTTCTTTCGCAGCCAGATCCTGTTTCACTTTGGCAATTGCTTCCGTCGCCGCTTTCTCATAATTTATCTCTAGAGAATTCCCTGCCGCGGATTTTATCGCACCATTAACATGTGTTACAGCTTTCACTGTCTTCGTTGGCAATTCCGTGCTTGGTGTTCCTAAGTTCCTCGATTCAAACTCGTTTTGCCTGTTCCGCTGATTCTGCACCGCCGCTAATGCCAACTTATGTTTGGGGTGACTCTGGTCCTTGACCGCTTCCCAGAACAAGGGACAATCCATTCTGAAGTGCCCCTCCTGGTTACAGAAGAAGCATCTAGCGCCTATCTTGATGATTAAGCCATTATAGTACTCGTGTTCCTCCATCTGGCTCATGTCCTCCTCATCCGGTGCGTATCCTAGGCTCTTCATGCCTTGTTTGTATGATGTGCAGTCAGCCACGTGGTGGTCCGCTGACCCGCAGTTCGCGCATGATCTGCGCTTGTCCATATCATCTCTAGGTTTGTACCATGATGACCTCTGGGGTTGGCTTCCCCCCTGTCTGTTCCTGTTTTCCGAATATGAGTATTTCTTGGGCTTCATCAGCATGTATTCCCTTGATTTCTGTCTCATTTCTTCTGGGGTTGGTGCGCTGTCTTTCGACAATGTGTAGTATGTAGCTAACATTGTCCTTAAGTCATCACTTTTTACCCCATCAATGAACTTCGAGGCAATGCTGAAGTTTCTTCTGTTTGTCGACTCCTCTGGGTCACTCCTTCTTCTCAAGCTCTCGAGATCATCTAGGAACCGATCTATTGACTCGTCGTCCCTCTGCCTTCTCTTTTCAAATCGCATCATCGCTTGGTGACCCTTCATGCCTGACCCGAATCGATTCAGTAATATCTCGAAGATCTTGTCCGCGGTGTCGCGTTCTTCTTCCTTCTTTGCGACCACGCATTTTAATGCCGTGCCTTCTAAGTTGCTGAGTATGGCCGTGCATGCTTGTCTTTCATCATTTAAGTTATCTTGCTCTAGGTGTAATCTCATGACTTCCACCCAAGTGTCGATGCATCCATCGGAGTCGTCTTTGAATTCCTTTGGCTTCTTGAAAGTTTTTCTTGATTTTCCGTCCCTCCTATCGCTCGAGTCAGTGTTCCTCGTGGCGAAGGCCTCTAGAGTCCTGTTCATCATCTCCCAAGTGCTTGCCCATGTCATAGCATCCGGACCTGCGTTGCTGTTAGCTGTTGAGTCCCCCGGGCCAGTCGTTGTATTTGACGTTCCATTCTTCATGATTGTTTTAGCAGCTGTTGGTGCTATGCTCACCGTGTCCCGGGTTAAGGGCAACGGTGTCGATTGCCGTTTGCCCCTTTGTGGTTCCACAAAGTCAACTCTGGTGCCTTGCGTGCGATCCGCTGCCGGTCTTTCTTGTGAGGTAGAATTTCTCAAGATTGCATCCAACTTCGCCTGTATTGCACACGAACTTTCGGCATGATTCCTGTTCATTATATCCATTCTATTTTCCAGGCTACCTAATTGGCTGTTGACATCATCATATCGTTTTTTCAACTGTTGCATATCTTTTTTGATGTTCTTATCTCGTTCTTCATTGGTGGCATCTACCTTGTCCGACATCTGCTGGAGTCTCTCGTCTGTCGCCTTAGCCAGGTTAAAATAACTATCCAGATACTCGTGTTTGTTGTATTTCAACTCTTTCCTTATTAAGTCTCTATCTTCCTCACTGTACTTCAGTCTCTTGTCGTTCTGATTTAGTTTTGTCATCAGGTCTCCAAGCTCAAGGGTAGCTGTTTCATGATCAGCCGTTGTCTTGTTTCCAGCTGTCGCTTCCTTTCTGGCTTGTTCTTCCTTTGGGTCGGCTTCTGTCGCCTTCGTGCTCACTGTCCCAAATGTTCGTGCTCTTCCAGTCTGTGATTCCTCGGCCGTGTTGTCTTTCGATTTCATTCCGACCATCATCGCCAACTTTTCTGTAAAAGATGTCTTCTTTACTTGAGAGTCATCTTTCACCGTTTCTCGGGTATTGCCTGTTGTGTCTTCCAACGCGTCTATCGGCGAAAACTCCACGGTTTTTGGATTTTGATCTTCCATATGGGGCATCGGTGTGGATTCCGTTGTCTTTTTCTCCACTTCATCTACGCTCTGGTCTGGTGTCTCTAGGTCGATTTCGATTATGGGCTCCACCTGTTTTTCCCTCGCATCTTCTCGCGTCTTGCTCTCGGTGCCACTTCTCGTGCTGACCATGCTAACTGAAAAGTTATTTTTTGTTTTGCCTGGGCCCCTTGATGTCGTTCCACGCAGCGACGAGTTATATTTCGTATTTGATCCACTTGACCTTTTTTCAAGCACCGGTACCCTACTCCGTCTCATTATTTCTATTTACAATTGCTCTTATTTACAATATTATTTTATACACAATTCTATTCTAAGAATAAAAAATTTTGTGGAAACAAATTCTTAAAAGAAAATATACAACGTGATAAAAACCTTGTTCCAGTTCTCTAAAATTATCGAGTAATTTTCTTTATTCGTGGTACCAATTGTACCGGGTTCCAATTAGTCTTGTTCTGTCTTAATCCTGTCTTAAAACAGCTTGTTGTAATTTTACTTCAATTTTTTATACTGTCCTAAGACTTTCAGTTACCGTCCCTACTCTTCTTCGTACCGTCCCAGGCTTCCTTTTAGTGTCCCAAGGCTAGTGTCCCAAGACCACTGTCCCAAGGCTAGTGTCCCAAGGCTAGTTTCCCAAGACTACTGTCCCAAGGCTAGTGTCCCAAGACTACTGTCCCAAGGCTAGTGTCCCAAGGCTAGTGTCCCAAGACTACTGTCCCAAGGCTAGTGTCCCAAGACTACTGTCCCAAGGCTAGTGTCCCAAGACTACTGTCCCAAGGTTAGTGTCCCAAGGCTACTGTCCCAAGGCTAGTGTCCCAAGACTACTGTCCCAAGACTACTATCCCAAGGCTAGTGTCCCAAGACTAGTGTTCCAAGACTACTGTCCCAAGACTACTATCCCAAGGCTAGTGTCCCAAGACTACTGTCCCAAGACCACTGTCCCAAGACCCTTGTCCCAAGACCCTGTCCCAAGACCCTTGTCCCAAGACCCTTGTCCCAAGACCACTGTCCCAAGACCCTTGTCCCAAGACCACTGTCCCAAGACCACTGTCCCAAGACCCTGTCCCAAGACCACTGTCTCAAGACCACTGTCCCAAGACCCTATCCCAAGACCCTTGCCCCAGGACCACTGTCCCAAGACCACTGTCCCAAGACCCTGTCCCAAGACCACTGTCCCAAGACCCTGTCCCAAGACCACTGTCCCAAGACCACTGTCCCAAGACTGTATCAAGACTGTTCTGGTCCAACACTGTCCCAGGACTTCTTTGGCGCTGTCCCAAGACTGTTGACAAGTGTCTGAGCGGTGGGACCTCTCTCTTCTTCGTTATGGGGACTTCTTGATTCACTGTACCTTGTACCACCTCTCAAGCTCTAGTAAAATTTCCCCAAAAACCCTCTCTTAAAAGCCAAATGCTGACCCCCCTTTTTTCTTATTTCTTTTTAGTTACCTCTATTTCAATGTTCCAAGCAA
Organism: Symsagittifera roscoffensis; assembly: GCF_963678635.1. NCBI lineage: Eukaryota > Metazoa > Xenacoelomorpha > Acoela > Convolutidae > Symsagittifera > Symsagittifera roscoffensis. The sequence continues at coordinate 10,343,189 of NC_087064.1, forward strand.
CTTGAGACCAAAACCTGTGCGCAGGTATCTTGTGATCACCTGTTCGTATAAAAACTAAACACAAATCCTCCCCAAAATGCAACAAAAAATCCGAGCCAGAAAAAGTAATAAAAACTGAAAAATGAGCCCACCTAAAATTCAAAGGTGACCAATGTCTACCTTTCGTCGAAAAAAAAAAAATGTCTGGTACCTAATTGCCACGCGTTTCCTTCCGCCCTGCTAGCGATCTTATGGGGTATCACAAAAACTGTCTATGTCCGTTCCCCCCTACCGATCCTACCAGGGTACCTACCTTAACCTAATTCCAATTTTGGATATCCGCTTCCTATGACCAACGCGTGTAAATGACTAATGTAACTAAATCAACGATGTCGACTAATTAGTTACTCTAATTTCCCCCTTTTTACAATTTACAACCGCCAACCTCTCACTTAACCAGCCCCCCTTCTAACCTCCCCCCTTTTTAGCCCCCCTTCTTAAGCCTAAAATTACCTTAAGCGCCGGGTGCTAAACCTCTCAAGAGAAAACCGTAGACCTGTCTCCAGGCCTGCTCAAGTAAAAACGTTCCTCAAAACCGGGGGATATCGCTTATCCAATTTTACACTTATTTCCTATAATGTAATATGAATTTTAACGATACCCTTTCTGCCCAACTTGAGAACTCGAGAACTGCCAAATCTTTCTTGGCTACTTTCCCACTCGACTGGTCACCTCTTCCAGTCCAGTCTCCTATTGGTTCAGCTCAAGTGCTCCTGAACCACTTTCCCACTCGGCTGGTCACCTCTTCCAGTCAAGTCTCCTATTGGTTCAGCTCAAGTGCTCCTGAACCACTTTCCCACTCGGCTGGTCACCTCTTCCAGTCAAGTCTCCTTGTTGGTTCAGCTAAGTTCCAAGCTATCTGAAAACCCTTGACAACGCCCCACACTCGGGCTCTTTATTAAGGTTACTGGATTAAATTACTAGGTTGATCGAAACGATCGAACTTGTAAAACAGTATGGGTATACTATTTAATTAATATAAAGGTTTGATCCAACTAATCTGGTGTCAAAGTCACTGTCTTTTTTCGTTTTATGGTTTTTGTTCCTTTTTTTAATTCTTTTTTTTGGTTTTTGTTTTGCTTTTTGTCTTTTTGCTCGCGTTTTTGTCCCCCTAGTTGCCCCCCTTTACTCGGTTAGCTAAGCCTCGTTTGGAGAGCGTACCAGGAAGTTTTCTCGAGTTTTCTTAAAGAGCTATCACGGTACTACCGGAAGGTTTGCACGTTCCTGTCGAACCGCACCGCCGGTACTCTAGAATGGGCATTCAGCCCGAAGCTGTCTCAAGTGGGTTCGACTCCGTAGTCTTGATGTCGTAAACACCCAGGAGCGCCATAAAAACACTATGTAACATTCGTCTACTGCAGTCACATATGAGGCTTAAGAAAAATAGGCCCTATAACTTTTGGCTCAAGAGTCAGGGACACTATCTCTTGTGTTTTTCTACCTCAAATCAGTCGGAGCCAATTCGGTTCGTTTGTGACATGAGACTACGACTCGTTACAGCTTAAAGGCTACTACTAAAATATCCCCCCACTCTAGAATTAAGAACGTCCTCATACTTAGGTCTCTAGATACCCAAAATACATGAACGCCGTTAAAAACCGGGCTGGAACAATCCGTTAAGTTACTTTTTATTAGACAGTGGAACTTTGATCCATTTCAGATGGATCAACCTAAAACTCGCCTTACCTCGACATAACCATTATAAAACACACTCTAGAAATTTAAATTAGTACTCACATTGTAGCACGCTCAAGAATCAGGAAGTAAATAAGTCGGTGTGCAACTCAAGAATCAATAAAGTAACTAAAATGAGTTTAATGTTTGTCAGTTTTAATAACAAGAACAAGTTTGTACTCTAGAATGTCAGTTCTCGTGAACCATTGGGACACTCTAGCTGTCCACCTTTCCACCGAAGGTTCACTCTAGTCCAGTTTAGAATAATACTCCAATCACAACAATCCAGTTCGTGGGGATGCGCTCGTCTCTGTTCTAGATGGGACAGCTCTACTCTAGATTATTATCGGTACTGAAATTGCGAATAGCAATTTCCCACTGATTTTTCTAGCAACTTTCCCGCGATTGTCACTCGATTGTTCTGACTTCTCTTTTCTGATTTTCAGTTATCGCGAGAAAATCGTGCATGACAGGTTCCATTCGAAATTTTGAAAAATTAAATTTCACTCCAAAATTAAGTGTTTTTTGCTTCTCTCAAGGCCAAACTTCCAAATATGACCGACTGGCACACAAGGAGAGTTGAGTGATATATCAATAACAGGGTGGTGACATTGAAAACACCACAGTCAAATTTGTTTTCAAATGACTTTTTAAATTGGTATGGCCCTATCCAACCTGTGCACGGACTGTCGCATGACGGAAGCGCCCATTTTATTTGCCTTTTTTAAAGGAATGATTACAGAAATTAAGAAAAACAATGCGCTTGCTGCATTATATAGCAACAATAATTGAGAACTTGCCTGAAAATTAAGCTTAACATAAAAAAATTAGGCTAAAATAACCTAGTAATGGTCTATGTTTCATCTAATTCAATTTTTGGAATATAATTTAGTACCTTGATTCCTTCATAGTTCTGAAAAACCATCGCCTTTGTAAAGGCAACAAACGAAAAAAAAACTGAATGTCAAGTCATAAACATACCTTTTTTTCGCTGGATCAAAACGGAGTTTTCCTGAATAATTGTAGGCATAATTTGCTTTCAAATTAGCAAGGAAATTTTAATTCAGTAAATACTGTAGTGTAAAACAGTTGCTGAAATGTGATCAAATTTGCTTCAAACGCGTTAGTCTAAGATTTTACAGCTTCTTCAACAATTTGAAGTTTGAGCAAAAAAGTAGCAAAAATCTTGATGATGCGTTTTCAATGTCGCCCAGTATATGAAAGCTGTTACAGTCGTGGTTCGAACGACATTAAATAATTTAAAAATTCCCAGTGTCAATAAAAACCGGACTGAAATTTTTTTTAAAAATCTTAATTCGAGCGAATAAAGCGTAGCAGATTCTGGTCATTTACAGAAGTTTGCAGCAGACTTAAGTTTATCTACACCCCAAAATTCACAGCCATGTAAAATTTTCACACTATCGCTAAACAGCAATCAAAATCTGCACACACCTGCACCCTTTAATTCTTGCTTTTTAAGCCAATCATTTAAAATTTCTTTTGTCCCATTCAATCAGGAAATTGTCATGCAGCATTTTGATTTATATAGTAAATATAGTATATTAATAACAATATTTGATTCGTTAAAACTTCTTTTTCGTGAATCTAAGTTTCACCCGGATCTACGCTCAAGCCCCCATTTTCCCTCTCAAGACTCAAGATCCATTCGAGCCACCTACTCATCTCGCACTCTTCGCCTTGGAGGTACTGCACCCTGAAGTACTAGATACGGCAAACTGTCTCAACAGTTCCTCTTCATCATCGGAGCTAATCACAATCTCCTCCCAAGCCTTCAGCTGTTCGTAGGATCGCATCCATTCTCTTTGCTCTTGCAACCTCTTTGCCTGGTTAGGTAGTGCCTTCACCCTAGATTCCCGGTTCAAACAAAAGGAGTTGTGTAGGCTCAAGCTCACGTTCTTCGCCAGGTCCTCCTCTAGTATCGATTCCCTCGCCTTGGTATTGTCTCTAGACATTTTACCCAATCTCTTCCATCCTGTCGTGGTTGCATTACGATGGGTTAACAGGGGTCTCTTGAAAGCCTCCGGCCCAATCTCGGCCTGGAACTGTCGATACTCCTTTTGATGTTTTCTCATGTGATCTTTCGTTGTCATGTACAACCAAGACGTCAGCGTCGCCCGAAACCATGGGAAGTACCTCAAACGGCTCCAGACATGTCTGACTTCCGTTGGTATGGCGAATACCTTGCACGCAGTCTCAAACAACTCGAGTCTCCTACTGTAGTCTATCGCGTATATTGACTCAGCCGTTGGCGTCCCCGCTTCCCGATACTTCGTTATATTCTCTTCTATCCATCTCAGAGCCAACATCGTACTCACTACCAAGAGCGTCACCTTCTGTCGGTGATCCGGTAGTCCGATCGACCGGATTTCTTCCATATCCCACACCAGGCAAAGGTTCTTGTGATCTGGATACCACACCGTTTGCGCCAAACAGTGGCATGGGCATTCTCCATGGGTGATCTCAATGCTCCTGAGGTTACGCTCCCCCGAGGCTTCCAAGAGAGGCTCAAGCTCCATCATTTTCTCATGCATCGTGTCGTTATCTTCCAGGTTTGGAGCACTTCCCACAGGTTTTCCGATCACGTTTTGTCTCTCGTGATCGCTTGTGTTCTCTCTCTCCAACTTCAAAAGTTCTTCTCCCCAGATTTCACTCAAGTCATCTCTCAATTCTTTTGGTACTGTCCCTCTGATTTTTCTCAACAACTTGTGCGAGTGATGCGATATCCTAGCCAACCTCACGCACTTGGGCACTGAGAAGGCCTTGTCCACCAGTACTCTCTGGCTGGATGCTTCCACCATCGCCATGTGCAGTGGGTAGTGACTTCCGCACAAGTTGGCCATCATTGACCCTATCAGGGATTTTGCGTTCAATGGCAGGCCATAAGCTTCGCTCATGGGAAACCCCATTTCTGCCTCAAGACCAACTTTCCAGCTCCGGATGTGTTTTTGAGTCACCTGCAACACCCCAGGCCATGATTCTACGCTCAACGCCGTCACCCAATGGTGTTCAGACTCTAGTCTTTCCAATGACTGCAAACTACACATTCTCGAGAAGAATCCGAGAGCTGTCGCTATATTCACCGTGGTTCTCGTGTAACACTCCGCTACTATTTGCACTTCACTTCTCTCCCTTTCTGTGATGTCTTCGAACCAAGTGACCAGGTCTTCTTTTTGAAAGGACAGTATTCTGACGCATGACCGTCCATCGCAGGTGTGCTCTCCGTTTCCACACGTCGAATCCAGACAGCTACCCGGCTCCAATTTCTTCGCTGACCCGGGATTGTTCGTCTTTTCGCTTGGCTCTTGCATCTGAGGTGAGATTAGCTTATGCAGCACACTCAACTTTGCCAGATCTTCATCTTCCGTTGGTGCTAACCTCACTCGCTCGGTGGTTTCCTCGATCAGACTCGCGTGGGGATGTGGACACCAGGAGGGTCTTAGTAGCTTCCATATCACTCCCAAGTTCGTGGTTAACAAGCCATTTCCATCGCCCATGTTCACTTCAACTCTCTTGTTTGAGCGCGGTATGCTTACCACCTCTGGTGTTTTCTCAAGAATCAGGCCCAAGCTCGGCCCCTCTTTTTCCACCGCGTCTATTTCCATTATTCTTTCTGTCCAAAACTTCAGTAGCTCCGCTACCTCATGGTTTCTGTGGGCGCCTCCAGTTTCCGAGTCTAAGAAGGGATTGTAGGCTATTCCCATTACTCCCGACACATATTGGTATTCCCCCTTCTCGCTGAGTCTCGAGTACTGCTCTGACGAGGCCAGGTTACGGTGAACATCATATTCTTCTTCGAACTTCTTATTATAAAACCTCCGCACCTCTTCTAGCTTTCTGTGGTTCTCTAGGGACTGTCTGGAACCATCTTCCTTTTCTATTCCTGTACTCTGATACACGTTCAAGATGATCGTTGAGACTCTTTTTTCCATGGTTTTACTTCCGCTTACTCTCTGTTGGCATGCCAGGATGGTGCTATCAGACATCATCGACATTATCCATCTCAAGAAACACGTGGCATCCTTTCTTCTAGCCAGGCTCAAGCCTGAATTGTCCCTGGCTACGTGTTGCATCAGTGCCTGATACACATCTAGCTTCTTGCTTCCCAACTTCAGCCTGTCATACGAGGTCAGTGTTTCCAGCTCTATTCCCACCAGACTCCAGGTGAACATTAATTGTCCTGCAGTTCTAACGAAGGGATTCGCCATTAATGGTGGTGCTGATGAGGGTGTCCTCATTGCTTCTTCAAAATGATCCTTCAACAAACTCTGCCAGGACCTCTTCAGATGATTTGCCATTTCTATTTTATTAACCTCGGCCTTTTGCTGGGTGGCCCAATTGTGTCGCTTGCGAGCTACTCCACTGTCCAACTTCTTCCAGCAGTCCTCCATTTCTTTCAATGTTTCAAGGGCCACCCACCACGTCCGGGAAGTGTTCCTCGTCTTGTTCCTCTCCAATGGATCACTCGTCACTTGCTTGCCCATGTCCTAATGTGCCTTCGAGATCCATTCTTTGCCGATATCCACTTCCCATGTCCTCTTCATGTTGAACCTCTCTTTACGTTTATCTTCTGAGGCTTGAAGTCTTCCTCCGATGTCGAACTGGTGGAAGTATCTATTTCCCTTTCTACTTCAAGTGGTCTTCTGAGCTCTGAGCTGTTCTTGTATAGCGCCGTCTTGCATCGAGCCAAAACCATGGGCGCCGTCTCTCTCAAGTCTCCTTCCGAAACAGCATCCACTGAAGGACTACCCAATCCTTCTACTTCTCTCTTCCTCTTGCGAGTCTTCACATTTCTGCTTGAGGGTGTTGTAGCTACCATCACTGATTCGACCTCTCTATCCAATCCTTCCAACTCTTGCCTCCCCCCTGCTCGAGCCTTAAGGATATTAGTATTTTTAATTATATTACTAGTCCCAACCTTATCCCTTTTTATATCATCAACTCTTTTATCTACAGTTTTTTGTTTCAGAGTAGAGCTGTCCTCACATTTTTCTTCTCTAGTCTTCGATCGTGAGTTCCTCAGCTCTACCAGCTTGCTCAGCAGCTCTTTTCTCGCCTTCTCATCCAGGCCCGTTCCTATCAGAAGCGGTTCTCCAAATCTTACGACTGTGTCCCACAGTTCCTCCTTGAATTTGTCCAGCGTCGTCTCGCTGCCCACTTCTTGATTGAATTCTTCCAAGAACTCCTGCCAAGCATCGTTCTTCAGAGACCCCAGGAACATGTCCCTGTTCCCTTCGAAAGTGTTCTTTTCCCTTTCCTCCGAGCTCAAGAGTATCATCCCCATATTGAAGGTCTCATTTGCCAATGGCAATTCCAGATTCTTCCGGGGGGACGGATTCAGAGGTGGGGTGGCAGTATCTACCCAATTCTCTTCGCTCAAGTCTTTCAATAGCTCTTGAGTGGTGAGCTCCTCCCCTGATGGCCCTGGTTCAGGCGTATTCCCCACTTCCATGTCTTCGCCGGCTTCACTGAGAGTTTCATCCATACTCTCTTCTTCTGACTCATGTCTCCTTCTCTCGAGAATTTTCTTAAACCGGTCCTCGACAGGTCCACTCCTCTTGTCTCCAGGCGTGTCCACTGACAGTGGTGATGGTGTCGTAGGGTCCAATTTCTTGTACTCCGTCAGGGCTACGTGCAGTTGACCTGCTGCATCTAGTTCTTTTCCCTCCTGTCTCACTTCCACCTGTTCTAAGCCATAGGGTGCCCTGTATTTTCTCGTTGCAAACTTCATGTGCGTCCACCAATGCGACGTGCCCCTCCATCATGATCATCCTGCCATCATCCCATATGGGTAGCATGTTCTCAAGTCCCTCCTGCTCAAGAGCTCTCAAGACCTTTCGCACCTCATATCCGGGGGGCTGCGAACCTCTCATCTTTTTCGCTTGCGTCGTCCACGAATTTACCTTCGCCTCGCTAGTATGGAAGTAGACCGCCGCCGTGTAGCCGATGAACAGGGGGTCCCAGCCATCAGTGAAATCCTTCTGCATTTCCTCCGTCGTCATCCTCGCCATTATGGAGGGAACTACCAAAGGGCTGTTCATTCCCAAGGTCATCCTCCTGACTATCGGGTACTCAGGCATGGTGGCTGGGAGGATCTCTTTCTCCATTATGGCCTCCAGCTCCCTCTTGACCAGCGCAAAGCATTCCTTCCAAGTAGGAATCCTCAAGATCTCTCGTCCGTCTGCCGTCAATGGGTTCAAGTTCCAAAACTTGGGATACATTTCGATGGGACCCTCTCGCTTGCCTCCCATTCTACATTGCATTTGCCCCCTGAAGTTGTACACTATTAGCTCGGCATCTTTCACCTTTCCAAAGAGTACCGTGTTACTCATTCGCGCTCTGAGCACCTCCTGCTGACACCAATTTAACGCCGTCCCATCCAGTATACTGATAAGACTCAAGTGCGTTACAGAGTGACGATACGTTGTCACCAGGGGATCTGGGAACGCGTACGTCACCGCTGGACCATAAAGGCAGGTCACCACCTCCTCTAGGCCCCGGATTATCCCCATTGGGTCCGACCTCTTTGCCAGGCATAGGTCCGTCAGCAGAGGCATCCCTCTATTCGTCTTCTTCCATTCTTCTCTCGAGGTTGGATTCTCATCTTCACCCGTCATGTGCCGATTCTGCATCATGAGGTATTGCACTAACAACGTCTTCAACCCTGCGGCACACTTGTAGGAGCTGGTTTCAATGCTCGAGTGGACTCTCCCCATAGACAGAGGCTCTCCATATTCCATTAATTGATGAAACGACACCAATTCCCCATGGGTTAAGAGTAATAGTGCCAGGTACCCATCAACTCGAAGTGTCTCCACTCCTCGACTAAACATGTATGCTGGGCCCATGTTGAACAAGTATCTGGGGTAAACCAAATACAAAGCCAAGAGCAGGCTGATGGGCATGCCCAGTATCTCCTGCACGAAGGCTCCAAAGATAGTCGCCGTGGTGCCGAATATTCCTGCCATGAATTCCCTCTCCCAGCAAGGACTCAAGAACTTGAGAATCTCATAATCCCTCCTAGTCCTCAATTCACCCTTGGCGTGCTCTCTCCAGAACCCTCCAATCGTCACTTCATTGGCGGCCGAGACAAATCTAGCCACCGTCATGTCTCTTGTTTCGGCCAGCTCCAGTTGTTTCTCCAGAAAACTCCAGACTTGTTTCACGAGGGGTGATGCTTCCTCCCTCGTCTTGTTCGTGGCGTTCTCCAGCCTTGGTGTCAAAAATGGCCACCAGCCATTCTCTTGAGTCAATCGATATTTCATCGATTCTAATTGCTTTTCCGTCTCGGCCACATTTCTTCTCTCGTTACTGGGACCTCTAGACTTGCTGGTGGAGTTTGTGATCTTCACATCCATACTCCGAAACCACAAGCTGGCCGTCAATTGGCTTATCGCCGGGTGATCGTCCCCGATGACTGGGCTGAACTTGAGTTGCCTGGCAAAGTTCGATATCTCTAGCAAGAGCACCTCATCTAATACGATCAGGATGTTGGCTAGTCCATAAAAGCCCCTCAGTGCATGAGATATGTCCGCCCATGCCGCCGCCAATTCTGACTTGCGAAGCCTCAGGTTCGATGGCTCCAACTCCCGATTGGGGGCTGCCATTAGAATCCGCCATTCATTCCCTTCTGCTATCAGGATCAAGACCGCGTACACGAATTGTAGGGCGGGTGGCATATTCGCGTATCCAGGGGATGTGGTAAACACCACCTTCGTCTTGGGTCCAAATCTCGAGACAACATTCTCATGCACTTCATTCATCGCTGCAAACAACGCCTGAATGGCTTCCCATATCTTCCTCGATGTCGGAATTTCATTGCCCTTTAGCTGCTCAAGAAGTCCCATCGCGTGCAGGTGATCATTCATTCCTGCAAACAATAGCAACTCAGGCTCACAGGGCATCTCCGACTTTATTGCCACCACCAGAGTTAACATCTGGTTTAATTCAGCTCCTGGCAAAGAGTATATCAGAGTCTCCGGCCAGAACAACTTGGGAGACGTTCGTTCGAAGTCCGATCCCGCTACAATGACTACTCTCGCAGCAGCTGGATCTGCTCTATCATAAACTGCCAGGGTTTTGGCCAGCTGGGTGCTGCCACAAGGCTTCCCGTACCTGGGATCTTCCGCCAACTTCGAGCCTTCGTAAGCGGCATCTGGCAATTCCATTCCCCCCGGATTGAGTAGCTTGTCCACCACTTTCAACTGTGCCGGGGTCGCCAACCTGATCCTGGCGATGCTTGTTCGGTGTTTGGGGGGTTCTACTATGAGTCCCGGACTCCCCAACAGCTTGAGAGGTCTGTAGTTAATGGGTCCCATGATCGCTTTTGTGGGAATTCCGGTCAGATCTGCGGTCTCCATCAATTTCGTTCTCGAGAAGTGTGCCTCATGAGCGTTCAACCAGTCCACGCAATGATGTCTGTTTAGATCCTCGTGCGACACTCGTTCAATCCCCAGGGTCTCCGCCAATTCTCGCCTGCATTCCAAACCCTCTAGGTCCAGTTCTTTTACCTTCTCAGGATATCTCAAGCGAGCGGTCTCCATAGATCTCTTTTCCCGCTTGTTCTCTGCCACTACCACTGAGGACATCGCCGAGCCTGGAGGCGTTGATGACGTCACCTCCTCAGACTCCATTGGCGTGACACTCTGCAATCTGGTCTGGTTGCTCCTCGAACTATCTCTAGTGTCAACTCTCGTTCCCAAGCGAGCAGACAAGGCCCTTGAGGCAAGGAATGGTGGGTTCGGAGGTGGTCCTAATGTGAATTGGGCTGTCTCTAGCAGATCCTACTCTAGCGTGTTTATGTGTTCCTGAAAGACGTCGTTCAGCCACTCCGCTCCCCTTGGCCTAACGAAATGGATTCCATCATTGGAGGTGTCTTCAGTGAATCCCTTTTTCTCCTTGCGCTCCGCTACGTCTAACAGTCTGACAGGAAGCACACTCTTCCGGTGTATGTCTCGGATCACCTTGTTTAGGTTCCGCACCTTCTCGTTCATCTCCAAGGCATGCTGATCAAACATCATGTTGTAGGGGACCGTACATACCGTCAGCAGGATGGGGTCCATCTGGATCCTCAGCTCCTCAAGAAGGCAACTCATCTTGTCGTACAGCCTCGTTATTTTTCCTCGCTTCTCCCCTTGACACATCGTTAGTCCCGATCATCAGGGTCACCGTGTATACTTTAGTCATCCCTAGCATGTCCAGGGTTGCCAACATCTGTGGCGTGGCAGCTCCAGCGAAACTCAAGATTCCTGTCTGCCAATGCGACTGGATTCGGGTCAACACCCGCACCAGGCTGTCCCCTATGATTAGGTGAACTGCACCCTCTGGCACACGAGGTGGCGCGAGGTACTCCACCCAGGCTGCATCATGGAAGCAGTCCCTCCTGGCTCCCTGTTCCGCACTCCAATCCAGTCGATTGTGCCTGTGGTACCTCCCCTCTGTATTTTTCTTATAACTCGAGATCACGACGCTCCTGACCGGCTGTTCCCTCCAAGTTGGGGGAAGCTCCGGTCTTGCCGATCTTTCACGGTTTTTCTGCTGTAATTTCTCGCCTAGCTCTTTCAGGCGCGATGAGCCGCCACTCACCTGACTGTCGCTCGAGGTCGAGGTTGGGGTATATCCCGGCAGCACCACATCCATTAGTGGACGTACAGGTTGGGTATCCAGACGTTCGGTATCCAGACTTCCAACCCTTCACTCATGTGTTCTCTGGCCTCGCGGTCAAGGTTGAACCGTCCTATTGCCCTGGGAGCTTCATCCACCTCCATGCGCGACTCTGGCCTCGAGCTGGTCACCACTCGCTCCTTTGGCCTGGCTCCCTTCTGTGCGTCAAGCTCACGTTGTCGCTGTTCTATTCTCTCCAACTCCGACTTCAGTTGATCACGATTCGCGGCGTTCTCCCGCACCCTTAGTTCCTGCTGATGTTCAGCCTTTAGCATCTCAAGCAACCTCAGAGTCTGATCTCGCTCGTTGACCGCCTGGTCCCTTTCCAGCTGAACCTTCTCCCGGTCCAGCTTTGCCTGATCCCGATCGAGGTTCGCCTTGTTCCTTTCCTTCTGCGTCTTCTCGAGCTCTTTCTTTAGAACACTAAGATCCGGGTATGCCTCGGTCGTCTGTTGTGCTCGCGTCATCGACAGCACCTTACTCGAGCTTTGGCCTGTAGATCTTGCTGTTGGCCTAGTTGGTAGTGGGAATTCCCCTGCGCCATATTCGGTATTGTTACTCAGGCCAGGATTCCTTGCCAAGTCAAAGCCCCTTACTCCTCCATCCACATTCCAAGACAACCATCTGGTCTGTTCTTGGTTTGATATACCCTCGGTGGTGTAGCCGATCATCAAGACAGCCTCCGTCGCAGACTCTCTGCATTCACCCTGGTCTTCCAACTGGAGGATGGCATTCAGCATTACCGCCATTCTCTCGTCTATCTGGGTATAGTCCAGGTCCCTCAGGCGTCTGTACAGCTCATCCAGAGTAGGCTTCTTCAGGGCCGCCGGCATGGATTTCCAGAATCTGTCTGCCATTCTTTGTGGCTTCGGGATGTATACAGGTATGTGTTAACCAGCTCAAGAATTACCTTACCGACTCAAGTATTCCCAGGTGTTCAGTATCTTCTTTGAACGTCACTTTCTTTTTCCTAACCTTGGTCTGCTCCAGAATGTCTTCGGGGATTTTGTCAACTAGTGACCGCACGACGTCTTTGCTGTCAGTGACGCTTCCTCTTGATGAGTCAGTATCGTTCACTGTCTCTTTTCTCCGAAGTATAGTGAATTCCAGTTTCTCTTGACCCTTCTCTTGGATCACGGGCTTATCATCTGATAGTTTCTCGAGCAACCTCATTAAGTCATCATCTATCTGTGCAGTTCCTGCTTCCACCTGGTTAAGATCATAGCCTTTTGCCTTGAGCGTCTCCCTCACGATCTTCGACTTGAGTATAATCTCAATCGGAATCCCCTTGCTCTTCTTCAAGATGGTCTTCTCTGGAGGCTCTTTAGGCAATTCAGGATGATCTTCTATCGGTTTGCCTGACTTGTCCAGCCATCTCGTGAGTGGAAGACTGTTGTACGTTTCCTTGTCCATGAATGAGAAGCCATCTTTGATTTCAGGTCTGTCTGCTTCTCTTTGCTCTTGTCTCTCATAGAACTCCGTCTTCTTACTCAAGCTGTCAGCATTCTGATGTTTATCTCGCGTTCTGTGCTCAATTATCATGTTGTATCCGTCTAGGCGAACTATCCACCTCCCAGTGTAACTTTGGTCCATTGAGTACGTTTTCAGCCAGCTCAGTGCTCTGTTGTCGACTCGCAACTTGAATGGCTCACTGCCCAGGTATGCCCTGTATTTCTCGACAAAGGTAACCACCGCGAACATCTCTGCTTTCGGTGCTCCGTACTTCATTTCCGTGTCACTCAGGACTTTACTCCCGTACGCTATTGGTCTCAAGACTGTCTTCCCATTCCATTCTTGTTCTTGGTGGAGAATCCCAGAAATCGCGACTACCGACGCATCCGTGTCCAGCACGTACATCCCTCTCTCAGTCGGCATACCCAGTACTGGTGCCTCACAAAGCTCTTTCTTTATTCTCTGGAATGACTCTTCTGCTGCGTTGTTCCACGTGAACTTCTTGCCCTTGTGTCTCATTAATTGTTGCATCGGGTATACCTTGTCTGCATAGCCTTTGATGAACTCTCTATAATAGTTAGCGAAACCCAGGAAGCTCATCAACTGGTGCTCTGTCTTCGGTGATTTCCAGGTCAGGACTGCTTCCACGGTGTCCGTATCAGGTCTGATGCCGTGCTTGTCTACCATCATGCCCAAGTATTTAATTGAGTCCTTGAGTATCTCGCACTTTGATGGTTTACACTTTAGCCCCGACCTCTTCATGCATGCAAACACTTCGTCTAGTCTCTCAATGTGGTCTTCCAGTGTTGGCGTCGCTATTACCACGTCATCCACGTAGCACATTACCAGGTTGCCATACTTCTTCGTTACGCCTATCAGCGCGTGTGCCATCAACCGCTGAAACGTGGCTGTGGCATTGCAAAGTCCAAACGGCATCCGTTTCCACTGAAACAGACCCAGCTCGCAGGCAAACCCTGTCTTGTCCCTGTCCTGCTTCCTTAGTGGTACTTGCCAAAAGGCCGAGCCTAAATCAAGAGTCGTAAAAAATTTTGCATCACCTAACTTCGAGAGGCTCTCATCAATCCTAGGTATGGGATAGGCATCCTTCACCGTGACGGAGTTCAGGTATCGAAAGTCACAACAAAACCTCAACTGGTCGCCTTTCTTTTTGGCCATCACTACTCCACACGCCCACGGTGACTTGGATGGTTCTATCATGTCATACTCTAGTAACGTCTCGATCTCTTTTCTACACGCGTCCGATTTGTGTGGGGTCATTCGCCTCGCCCCCTCCCTGTGTGGTACCGCGTTTTCCTCAAGTTCTATTTCATGCTCAACGAAATTACAACACCCGATATCCGCCTTATGCCTCGAAAAAACTTCCTCATTCCGCTCTAGTACGTCCTTGATGGCTTCGAGCTGTTCATCTTTCAGTTTGCCCCTCAAATGTTCAATCTCCGGCAGGACCGGTTTTTCATTTTGCATTTCATCTAGTGTGGGTCGCTCTGGAAAGTTCGAACAGCTCGACAGCCCATCATCCGTTTCTGACTTAAGTGATTTAATAAGACCTGAAGAATCTTTTATTTTCTGCAATCGTCTCAAGATACAAATTTTGTCCCTGTGATTGGGACAATCAACAACTTCATTTTGTTTTGAGTTCTCAATTGTTTCATATCGAGTTTTAACCGGTAAAGCTAATCCCAGTTTCCTCCTTCTCTGTATCGTGATCGGTATATCAAGGGTATTCAACAAGACACTGACGCAGAGGCCGCTCTTCGTTATCGAAAATGATCTTCCTAAAACAGCAGCACTTTGACTATTAGGATTTGGAACTATACACACTTGCTTGTTGTCACTTAGTTCATTGTAATTTTTCATCCTCAAGCTTACGATTGCCGCTTCATTAGCTTTTAGCCTCACCCTCCTACTCAAGAATACCGGTGCTTTGTTTTCATTTGCCATTATTAAATTTACCGGTTTAATTGCGTACCTCCTATCCGGGTTCCGTATCCTGAACATTGCGTTATTTAGATCAATCGTTACGTCGAAATTCCTGATGAAGTCTCTGCCCAAAATGAATTGGTCAGATTCATCTAGGTTTTCTACCACGATAAAGCTCATCCACAGGTTACGTTCCCCCAAATTGAGGGCTATTATCGGCGTCCTGCCCAGCACCCGAAGGGCCCCTTTGTTTGCAGCTGACAGCCGTATTCTCGAGTCTATCAAGTCATCTTTGTCAAAGCCCATCCTCTCCCAAGTTTCGATTGGTATGACGCTCAAGACTGCTCCCGTGTCAAGCAACCCACGCAACTGAGTCTTTTTGCCACTTATATCCAGCACGTGCCCTGTCACATCTGCCTCCGTCCCGATGTGCATTGCATCTTCTTCAAGCATGGCGCAGTGTCCAATCGATCTCACGTTCAATTCTTCTTTCCCTACATAGATTTGTCCAATTAGGTCTACGTCACATGTTATCATCGTCTTGGTATAGATGTTAATCCCATCTATATTTAGCATCACCTCGTGTGGACCATAAGCTTCAGTATATCTGCTATCAACACGTACCGACTTGCTGCCCCCTCTCATGAGTAGTGCTCTCAGTGCTCTAGAAGTCGTTTGTGGGCTTATACCACTCAAATAGTCTGCATACACGTCAATGTGGATTATTGTCTGGTCGCTCGGCTCGCTCAAGTTTCTGGTTACCTCGTGGCTGCCCACTGTGATTATCGACATTATTCTTGCCCCGATTTTCGATATGCCAAAAGGCTTACCTGTCACCATTTTTACAGTGTTACAATTCCCGGTCTTTGTTGAGCCTGGTACAGCCTCTGGTGTTGGGTTCGATCCGGTTAATGCTTCGTTAAAATTCTGTTTTTCGATCTCCAGCTTTAGTCGTTGCTCTATTTCTTTCGCAGCCAGATCCTGTTTCACTTTGGCAATTGCTTCCGTCGCCGCTTTCTCATAATTTATCTCTAGAGAATTCCCTGCCGCGGATTTTATCGCACCATTAACATGTGTTACAGCTTTCACTGTCTTCGTTGGCAATTCCGTGCTTGGTGTTCCTAAGTTCCTCGATTCAAACTCGTTTTGCCTGTTCCGCTGATTCTGCACCGCCGCTAATGCCAACTTATGTTTGGGGTGACTCTGGTCCTTGACCGCTTCCCAGAACAAGGGACAATCCATTCTGAAGTGCCCCTCCTGGTTACAGAAGAAGCATCTAGCGCCTATCTTGATGATTAAGCCATTATAGTACTCGTGTTCCTCCATCTGGCTCATGTCCTCCTCATCCGGTGCGTATCCTAGGCTCTTCATGCCTTGTTTGTATGATGTGCAGTCAGCCACGTGGTGGTCCGCTGACCCGCAGTTCGCGCATGATCTGCGCTTGTCCATATCATCTCTAGGTTTGTACCATGATGACCTCTGGGGTTGGCTTCCCCCCTGTCTGTTCCTGTTTTCCGAATATGAGTATTTCTTGGGCTTCATCAGCATGTATTCCCTTGATTTCTGTCTCATTTCTTCTGGGGTTGGTGCGCTGTCTTTCGACAATGTGTAGTATGTAGCTAACATTGTCCTTAAGTCATCACTTTTTACCCCATCAATGAACTTCGAGGCAATGCTGAAGTTTCTTCTGTTTGTCGACTCCTCTGGGTCACTCCTTCTTCTCAAGCTCTCGAGATCATCTAGGAACCGATCTATTGACTCGTCGTCCCTCTGCCTTCTCTTTTCAAATCGCATCATCGCTTGGTGACCCTTCATGCCTGACCCGAATCGATTCAGTAATATCTCGAAGATCTTGTCCGCGGTGTCGCGTTCTTCTTCCTTCTTTGCGACCACGCATTTTAATGCCGTGCCTTCTAAGTTGCTGAGTATGGCCGTGCATGCTTGTCTTTCATCATTTAAGTTATCTTGCTCTAGGTGTAATCTCATCACTTCCACCCAAGTGTCGATGCATCCATCGGAGTCGTCTTTGAATTCCTTTGGCTTCTTGAAAGTTTTTCTTGATTTTCCGTCCCTCCTATCGCTCGAGTCAGTGTTCCTCGTGGCGAAGGCCTCTAGAGTCCTGTTCATCATCTCCCAAGTGCTTGCCCATGTCATAGCATCCGGACCTGCGTTGCTGTTAGCTGTTGAGTCCCCCGGGCCAGTCGTTGTATTTGACGTTCCATTCTTCATGATTGTTTTAGCAGCTGTTGGTGCTATGCTCACCGTGTCCCGGGTTAAGGGCAACGGTGTCGATTGCCGTTTGCCCCTTTGTGGTTCCACAAAGTCAACTCTGGTGCCTTGCGTGCGATCCGCTGCCGGTCTTTCTTGTGAGGTAGAATTTCTCAAGATTGCATCCAACTTCGCCTGTATTGCACACGAACTTTCGGCATGATTCCTGTTCATTATATCCATTCTATTTTCCAGGCTACCTAATTGGCTGTTGACATCATCATATCGTTTTTTCAACTGTTGCATATCTTTTTTGATGTTCTTATCTCGTTCTTCATTGGTGGCATCTACCTTGTCCGACATCTGCTGGAGTCTCTCGTCTGTCGCCTTAGCCAGGTTAAAATAACTATCCAGATACTCGTGTTTGTTGTATTTCAACTCTTTCCTTATTAAGTCTCTATCTTCCTCACTGTACTTCAGTCTCTTGTCGTTCTGATTTAGTTTTGTCATCAGGTCTCCAAGCTCAAGGGTAGCTGTTTCATGATCAGCCGTTGTCTTGTTTCCAGCTGTCGCTTCCTTTCTGGCTTGTTCTTCCTTTGGGTCGGCTTCTGTCGCCTTCGTGCTCACTGTCCCAAATGTTCGTGCTCTTCCAGTCTGTGATTCCTCGGCCGTGTTGTCTTTCGATTTCATTCCGACCATCATCGCCAACTTTTCTGTAAAAGATGTCTTCTTTACTTGAGAGTCATCTTTCACCGTTTCTCGGGTATTGCCTGTTGTGTCTTCCAACGCGTCTATCGGCGAAAACTCCACGGTTTTTGGATTTTGATCTTCCATATGGGGCATCGGTGTGGATTCCGTTGTCTTTTTCTCCACTTCATCTACGCTCTGGTCTGGTGTCTCTAGGTCGATTTCGATTATGGGCTCCACCTGTTTTTCCCTCGCATCTTCTCGCGTCTTGCTCTCGGTGCCACTTCTCGTGCTGACCATGCTAACTGAAAAGTTATTTTTTGTTTTGCCTGGGCCCCTTGATGTCGTTCCACGCAGCGACGAGTTATATTTCGTATTTGATCCACTTGACCTTTTTTCAAGCACCGGTACCCTACTCCGTCTCATTATTTCTATTTACAATTGCTCTTATTTACAATATTATTTTATACACAATTCTATTCTAAGAATAAAAAATTTTGTGGAAACAAATTCTTAAAAGAAAATATACAACGTGATAAAAACCTTGTTCCAGTTCTCTAAAATTATCGAGTAATTTTCTTTATTCGTGGTACCAATTGTACCGGGTTCCAATTAGTCTTGTTCTGTCTTAATCCTGTCTTAAAACAGCTTGTTGTAATTTTACTTCAATTTTTTATACTGTCCTAAGACTTTCAGTTACCGTCCCTACTCTTCTTCGTACCGTCCCAGGCTTCCTTTTAGTGTCCCAAGGCTAGTGTCCCAAGACCACTGTCCCAAGGCTAGTGTCCCAAGGCTAGTTTCCCAAGACTACTGTCCCAAGGCTAGTGTCCCAAGACTACTGTCCCAAGGCTAGTGTCCCAAGGCTAGTGTCCCAAGACTACTGTCCCAAGGCTAGTGTCCCAAGACTACTGTCCCAAGGCTAGTGTCCCAAGACTACTGTCCCAAGGTTAGTGTCCCAAGGCTACTGTCCCAAGGCTAGTGTCCCAAGACTACTGTCCCAAGACTACTATCCCAAGGCTAGTGTCCCAAGACTAGTGTTCCAAGACTACTGTCCCAAGACTACTATCCCAAGGCTAGTGTCCCAAGACTACTGTCCCAAGACCACTGTCCCAAGACCCTTGTCCCAAGACCCTGTCCCAAGACCCTTGTCCCAAGACCTTTGTCCCAAGACCACTGTCCCAAGACCCTTGTCCCAAGACCACTGTCCCAAGACCACTGTCCCAAGACCCTGTCCCAAGACCACTGTCTCAAGACCACTGTCCCAAGACCCTATCCCAAGACCCTTGCCCCAGGACCACTGTCCCAAGACCACTGTCCCAAGACCCTGTCCCAAGACCACTGTCCCAAGACCCTGTCCCAAGACCACTGTCCCAAGACCACTGTCCCAAGACTGTATCAAGACTGTTCTGGTCCAACACTGTCCCAGGACTTCTTTGGCGCTGTCCCAAGACTGTTGACAAGTGTCTGAGCGGTGGGACCTCTCTCTTCTTCGTTATGGGGACTTCTTGATTCACTGTACCTTGTACCACCTCTCAAGCTCTAGTAAAATTTCCCCAAAAACCCTCTCTTAAAAGCCAAATGCTGACCCCCCTTTTTTCTTATTTCTTTTTAGTTACCTCTATTTCAATGTTCCAAGCAACTTGAGACCAAAACCTGTGCGCAGGTATCTTGTGATCACCTGTTCGTATAAAAACTAAACACAAATCCTCCCCAAAATGCAACAAAAAATCCGAGCCAGAAAAAGTAATAAAAACTGAAAAATGAGCCCACCTAAAATTCAAAGGTGACCAATGTCTACCTTTCGTCGAAAAAAAAAAAAAATGTCTGGTACCTAATTGCCACGCGTTTCCTTCCGCCCTGCTAGCGATCTTATGGGGTATCACAAAAACTGTCTATGTCCGTTCCCCCCTACCGATCCTACCAGGGTACCTACCTTAACCTAATTCCAATTTTGGATATCCGCTTCCTATGACCAACGCGTGTAAATGACTAATGTAACTAAATCAACGATGTCGACTAATTAGTTACTCTAATTTCCCCCTTTTTACAATTTACAACCGCCAACCTCTCACTTAACCAGCCCCCCTTCTAACCTCCCCCCTTTTTAGCCCCCCTTCTTAAGCCTAAAATTACCTTAAGCGCCGGGTGCTAAACCTCTCAAGAGAAAACCGTAGACCTGTCTCCAGGCCTGCTCAAGTAAAAACGTTCCTCAAAACCGGGGGATATCGCTTATCCAATTTTACACTTATTTCCTATAATGTAATATGAATTTTAACGATACCCTTTCTGCCCAACTTGAGAACTCGAGAACTGCCAAATCTTTCTTGGCTACTTTCCCACTCGACTGGTCACCTCTTCCAGTCCAGTCTCCTATTGGTTCAGCTCAAGTGCTCCTGAACCACTTTCCCACTCGGCTGGTCACCTCTTCCAGTCAAGTCTCCTATTGGTTCAGCTCAAGTGCTCCTGAACCACTTTCCCACTCGGCTGGTCACCTCTTCCAGTCAAGTCTCCTTGTTGGTTCAGCTAAGTTCCAAGCTATCTGAAAACCCTTGACAACGCCCCACACTCGGGCTCTTTATTAAGGTTACTGGATTAAATTACTAGGTTGATCGAAACGATCGAACTTGTAAAACAGTATGGGTATACTATTTAATTAATATAAAGGTTTGATCCAACTAATCTGGTGTCAAAGTCACTGTATTTTTTCGTTTTATGGTTTTTGTTCCTTTTTTTAATTCTTTTTTTTGGTTTTTGTTTTGCTTTTTGTCTTTTTGCTCGCGTTTTTGTCCCCCTAGTTGCCCCCCTTTACTCGGTTAGCTAAGCCTCGTTTGGAGAGCGTACCAGGAAGTTTTCTCGAGTTTTCTTAAAGAGCTATCACGGTACTACCGGAAGGTTTGCACGTTCCTGTCGAACCGCACCGCCGGTACTCTAGAATGGGCATTCAGCCCGAAGCTGTCTCAAGTGGGTTCGACTCCGTAGTCTTGATGTCGTAAACACCCAGGAGCGCCATAAAAACACTATGTAACATTCGTCTACTGCAGTCACATATGAGGCTTAAGAAAAATAGGCCCTATAACTTTTGGCTCAAGAGTCAGGGACACTATCTCTTGTGTTTTTCTACCTCAAATCAGTCGGAGCCAATTCGGTTCGTTTGTGACATGAGACTACGACTCGTTACAGCTTAAAGGCTACTACTAAAATATCCCCCCACTCTAGAATTAAGAACGTCCTCATACTTAGGTCTCTAGATACCCAAAATACATGAACGCCGTTAAAAACCGGGCTGGAACAATCCGTTAAGTTACTTTTTATTAGACAGTGGAACTTTGATCCATTTCAGATGGATCAACCTAAAACTCGCCTTACCTCGACATAACCATTATAAAACACACTCTAGAAATTTAAATTAGTACTCACATTGTAGCACGCTCAAGAATCAGGAAGTAAATAAGTCGGTGTGCAACTCAAGAATCAATAAAGTAACTAAAATGAGTTTAATGTTTGTCAGTTTTAATAACAAGAACAAGTTTGTACTCTAGAATGTCAGTTCTCGTGAACCATTGGGACACTCTAGCTGTCCACCTTTCCACCGAAGGTTCACTCTAGTCCAGTTTAGAATAATACTCCAATCACAACAATCCAGTTCGTGGGGATGCGCTCGTCTCTGTTCTAGATGGGACAGCTCTACTCTAGATTATTATCGGTACTGAAATTGCGAATAGCAATTTCCCACTGATTTTTCTAGCAACTTTCCCGCGATTGTCACTCGATTGTTCTGACTTCTCTTTTCTGATTTTCAGTTATCGCGAGAAAATCGTGCATGACAGGTTCCATTCGAAATTTTGAAAAATTAAATTTCACTCCAAAATTAAGTGTTTTTTGCTTCTCTCAAGGCCAAACTTCCAAATATGACCGACTGGCACACAAGGAGAGTTGAGTGATATATCAATAACAGGGTGGTGACATTGAAAACACCACAGTCAAATTTGTTTTCAAATGACTTTTTAAATTGGTATGGCCCTATCCAACCTGTGCACGGACTGTCGCATGACGGAAGCGCCCATTTTATTTGCCTTTTTTAAAGGAATGATTACAGAAATTAAGAAAAACAATGCGCTTGCTGCATTATATAGCAACAATAATTGAGAACTTGCCTGAAAATTAAGCTTAACATAAAAAAATTAGGCTAAAATAACCTAGTAATGGTCTATGTTTCATCTAATTCAATTTTTGGAATATAATTTAGTACCTTGATTCCTTCATAGTTCTGAAAAACCATCGCCTTTGTAAAGGCAACAAACGAAAAAAAAACTGAATGTCAAGTCATAAACATACCTTTTTTTCGCTGGATCAAAACGGAGTTTTCCTGAATAATTGTAGGCATAATTTGCTTTCAAATTAGCAAGGAAATTTTAATTCAGTAAATACTGTAGTGTAAAACAGTTGCTGAAATGTGATCAAATTTGCTTCAAACGCGTTAGTCTAAGATTTTACAGCTTCTTCAACAATTTGAAGTTTGAGCAAAAAAGTAGCAAAAATCTTGATGATGCGTTTTCAATGTCGCCCAGTATATGAAAGCTGTTACAGTCGTGGTTCGAACGACATTAAATAATTTAAAAAATCCCAGTGTCAATAAAAACCGGACTGAAATTTTTTTTTAAAATCTTAATTCGAGCGAATAAAGCGTAGCTTAAGTAGCTTATTTAAATGGCTTAAAAGCTTACAAAAGCCTTTTTTAAAACGTAAAAACTCAGATTAATATTAGATTTTTGAGTAGAAAAATTCAAAAAACTGCAAAAAAAAGTTTGAACGCGGTTTTTCAATATGCATGGTTTGCAATGACTGTCAAATATGCCTAAATTTTATTTTTTTCCTTCAGCTCCTTTTCTCACACCACGCCGAAAACGACACTATTTTGAAAGAATTTTTTGTTGTTGTCTTTTTTAAGAGTATGGTCGGAAAATTCTGTGCTACTTGCACAATAATTGGCTATCCTTGCCTATACTTTATTTTGTTTATGTTCATCATTTGACATTAACCGAAATATTACACCATGACTTACACTTGTACACTTTTCAATTGGCAAATCTAACTGCTTGCTTTCGTATTAAAAGTTGCGATGTTTTCATTGGTTAGTGATTTAAAACCTTGGATGAATGATCTATATAACTTTTATATGATCTCTGGTCATTTTTTTTGCATTTAATTTTTCCATTTTAAAACCTGGAAACGTTATTTGAATTAACAATACTAACGCTCAAAATCTATACTATATTTAAATGCGTGTGACAGGTATCTTGCCATGTTTAAGCGTTTTTATGCAACTGTTAAGGGCATAACGTATCTATGCGTGGTTAAGCTGTATCGAATAGTGCAATGCTTAAGAATTTTTTTCGATTTTCCAGTTTGAATCTCGTGGTTTTTCCAACGAGTTAAAAGTAAGCAACACAATAGTGGTATGCTCTCAGAGGTCCCCCAGGTTTGCGAATTG
Source organism: Symsagittifera roscoffensis (assembly GCF_963678635.1). Classification (NCBI taxonomy): domain Eukaryota; kingdom Metazoa; phylum Xenacoelomorpha; order Acoela; family Convolutidae; genus Symsagittifera; species Symsagittifera roscoffensis. The sequence goes on from NC_087064.1 coordinate 10,366,362, forward strand.
GGTGTCCAATTATGAATGCCCAAATCCTTTGTGTACGAGATACGACTATTTTTGTGATTTCTTCAAATTTTCAGAAAAATCAATTTACTGAATAATTTTAAAACTTGAAATTACCAACCTTGTAGATCGGTGCTGTCAGAGTACTCTCAAGGATTGCGATTCTTGCCTCCAAATATGATTGCTCAAATTCTTGAAATTTTCGAGATATGACGTGTTTTATGATTTCTTTTTAATTTTTCAGAAAGGTTAGATTTCAAAAATTCAAAAGATTTGAAATTCTTATGTTTGTAGTTGGGTACTGTGAGGGTACTCTCAGAAGGTTCAAGATCCAAATCTTGCGCCCAAATGCGACTGCTAAATTGCCATTAGTTTTCGATATTGACGTTTATTGCGGTTTTTCAAAAAAAATAACAGAAAATTTAAATATATATATTTTTTGCTAATTATGAAAAGCCCAACACTCTATTTGGAGGCTGCCAGAACCCTATCGGGGGTTCCGAATCTCATTTCTAATTATGACTCTTCAAATCTTTGTAGTTTAGGAGATATGACATTTTTTGTGATTTAAAAAAAATCTGAATTCAATTTTTTTCTTCAATTTTTGAAATTCCTAGCCCTTCAGTTGGAAGCTGTCAGAGAACTCGGGGTTTTCGAATCTGGCCTTCAAATTTGATTAATTATTTTTTCTTAGTGTTCGAGATATGACGTTTTTTGTGATTTTAAAAAAAAATTTCAGAAACCTTTAATCTAATTTTTTTCTTCAAATTTTGAAATTCCCAACCCATAAGTTGGAAGCTGTCAGAGAACTCTCGGCCGGGAGTTGCAAATTTTGCCTCAAAATTTGCCTGATCATTTTTTTTAGTTTTCGTGTTAAAAAAACTTTCAGCGAAGTTAAATTTCTTTTCAATTTTGAATCGAAAATGAAGCCACCTTCCTTGTAAAGGGGAGCTGTCAGAGTATTTTTTGTGTTTGCGAATCTTGCCTTCAAGTTTGACTGCTCAATTTTTTGTAGTTTTCGAGATAAGACATTTTTTTTTCGATTTTGTCAAAAAACTTTCAGAAAACTTATATTTAATATATATATATTTTTTTGAAATTTCCAACCCCTTAGTTAGGGGCAGTCATATCACTCGAGGGGGTTGCGAATCTCACCTCTACATATGACTGCTCAAGTCTTTGTTATTTTCGAGACGTGAGGTTTTTATGGTTTTTCAATTTATTTTTTCAAAATTTGAAGTTCCTAACTCTCTAGTTGGTTACTGTGAAAGTACTCTCTGGAGTTACAAATTTTGCATCCAAATGTGACTGCTTGAATGCTTTTAATTTCCAGGATATGGCGTTTGTATGTCATTTTAACACTTGCGACTTGTTGCGACTTAAAGCAACAATATTTGCTGCATCGAATTGGCAATACAGCTTAATATTGTTGCAGCTTAATATTGTTGCTGCATCGAATTGGCAAAACAGTTTATTAATTACATACATGTGCTTTGACATCCGAATAGTTATAAGTTTACACAGTTGATGCGTTTTTAATTCAGCAAATGAAACGAAAAAAGCTATTTGTTTCAAAAATTTGATTTCAGAAGGTTTCTAACTCAATATATCTCGCAATTTTTTGAAATGCATAATTGATACATAATGTGGCTTTATACTTTACGATTTGTTAGATGCAAAGTTAGTGTGGATGCCTTCAGTTTGTTATATTCCAAATTGTGTCTATTTGTCTTTGGTACCACTTTTGCTGAATGACATTGGCAATTTATTACCATATGGGCTGCTTTATTCGTGACTAGTGTTTGTCGGTTAAGCTTGCGTGGCTGAGTGGATAGTGCATGAGACTCAAAATCTCTTGATTGCAGTAGGTCGCTAGTTTTTTTTAAACCTGATGATGCACAAATGTGCGAAAACGTTCGTAATTTACATTTTTAATTCCTATCAAAAGAATAGATTTATCTATCTCAATTTTGCACATGTTCTCAAAGTTCAATGCTGGTGATGAGTAGTAATTCGGAAATGTTTCAATAAACATTGATCTACTACAGTTTTTAAGTTTTTACCTCAATATAAGCCCGCATTTCTATGTTATTTTTTTGGCCCGACTTTTGAAATTGGGAACGCAATCTGTATCCGGCTGTGCTTTACACTAGTGGACAAAATTAAGCGCAAATTCAGGTTTTTACACCCAAAAAAAGACGTATTTTCAATGTTAATTGTGGACAACATGTACTTCGAATTTCGACAAAATTTGTACATGACCAAGAGCAACTGATCAGAGTTATCCTCTTTGAATGTGTCAATATTTGTTTTCAATGACTTAGCAACGTAATCCGGGACTGAAAATGCCGGATTTCTTCAACTGCACTAAGTTTTGCATCGTAGAGAACTCTTTCTCGAATAAGCGGAGTAAAAAAGTTAGTCTCGTGACATTAAAATTTCTCTGCGAGAAAATTGAAATAATTGATGTGAAAGTTTTACTTAACTCGGTTTTCATCTTAATTGTAAAAGGTGTCCAAAATGGACATGGAAAACAGTCAATTTAAAAAGTGCAATACTGCATTTGCGCGTAATTTTGTCCATGAATGTAGTTGTTTTTCTTTTTGTTTCTGACGCAAAATCATATACCGGAAAACATTATCGGAGTATGTCGATATATCAATTTAAAGCGCTTTCAGTCGTGATTCGAACGACATAAATTTGTTCAAAAGTTGACTCACTGTCGAGCAAAAGTGTTAAAAAGTTATAGCTAAATTTCGTGAGAGTTAAGCGAGCGAACTGGCTGTTAATAGAAGAATAAGGATTGAAACTTTAGTATACTACTCCTGTAAAATTTCTCAAGTTTTTTAGCGCGACCCTGAGATAGAAATTTTAGTTGGTGCCCTTGTGAAAAAAATTTCTACCTTTTGTGAAAAAAAATTGTTGAGCCACATCTTTACTTGTTTTTGATTTTTTAACGAAACTTGCAGGAGTAAATTTTCAAGTTTGTTTCGCAAGGGCACAGCAATCATTCTTGTGCAGTGTTATTCCACAGAACTTGTTAATTATGTTCTGTTGATTAATATACGTCCTCGTCCTCTTGAGCATTCTCACTTGCTACAACTTCTTCGTAGTCCTGTTGAAGCACTGCCAGGTCCTCTCTAGCGTCATTGAATTCAGCTTCCTCCATTCCTTCTCCGACATACCTTTAAAAATGTACCATTGGTTGATAAGTTGATAGGCTACTATTGTTTTGATATAATTTTTTTTAGTTATACCAGTGTACAAAGGCGCGTTTCTGGTACATCAAATCGAATTTCTCGCACAGTCGTCTCCAAGCATCTGCGATAGCCGAAGTGTTGCTGATCATGCAAACTGACCTAAAATAAATGGTTACAACTGCGTATTGTTTTGGCTATATTTCGATAATAGATAAACTATAAGTTAGTATTAAGAAGAACAACCATCGCATGGTTTTGATGACATATTTTTTTTTTCATTTTTTGACCCAAATTGGTTGCCCTGTGTCGTGTTATTTTGACGGCAGTTGAGTGGGCGAAAAAAATAGGCTGAACAGATTGATGTGCGCGCGTCAGAAATAGTTTTTTTTTCAAATTGCCCCCTTTCCCTTGAAATTTTAAAATTCTTCCGGAGTAGATGGGTTAATCAAACTATTTGACCTAAATAAAAGTCAGCGAAAGGCGGTAACATCTGATTACCTGGGAACTTCTGCCAAGTCACCACCAGGTACAGTCTTTGCAACAGTTCCGTTTATACCAACTTTAAATCCAGTGGAAATGTAGTCTACAAAGCTGATGTTCTTTCGCTTCTGCAGAACGCTAATGACCTTGTGCACATCATTTGAACTCACATCACCTCTGTATAGCAGGCAAACAGCCATGTATTTGCCTAGGTAAAGTGAATTAGATAACTTAAGAAATAACAGACAGCAATTTTTAATTTAAATTGGAAAAGATCGTTACCCTCTCTTGGGTTGCATTTGACCATCTGACCTTGCGGCTCAAAACAGTTCAAAGTGATCTCACTGACAGAAAGAGCGGTCATTTGAGCTTTCTCCGCCGAGATGATGGGTGAATAGGTTACGAGTGGATAGTGAATCCGAGGAAATGGCACCAAGCTCGTCTGGAATTCATTCAAGTCCACATTGAGAGATCCTAAAACTCTTCAATTCTGCAAAGATATTTTGAAACATGGAATTTTCACATTTTTACTTTCTATATGTCGTTTCGTTTACCTAACTAAGCAAGTGACATGTTATCGGAAACTAGAATTTTTTTCCGCGAACAACTTTGTTAAAAATTTGTAACAAAGTGGACTAGATTTTTTTTATGAAACCTGAACAACTTCCAGACCCATTCCCGCTTGCTTAAAGTGGTAAAGCGCAAAATTTTACCTCCATAGGTCTGAAGTGTGAACACCGACCGACTTTGTTTTTTTTCAATTTGTATGAAATGAGAATGGAAAATTGGAATTGTCGATATATTACTGTCGGCTCACTTTTTTGTCGGCTTGAGTTCCAACGCATGGGTTTTTTGATAATACATAGATTTTGATATAATTGAATGTTTTACGACAAAATCCATAATCAGTTACCACAAATACTCATTAGAATGGATCGAGTGATATATTTATTATATTCAAGCATGCGAAGTCTTGATTCGAACGACATTTAAAGAAGTACAAAACTATTTACTGTGTCGTCAAAAACTGGTTGAAATTGAAAATTAATTATTTAAGCCGTAAAAAATTTAGTTTTACTCCAGTAAAACAAGTTTGCGAAGTAGGGCTTCCTTTGGAAAATTTCCCACAAATAAAATAATCTTTCGTCTTTAATCTATTATGTTGAGTTTACTGAAGTTCTAAGCTTTCGTCTTTCCTCTCATCACATCGCGCTTAAAAACGGCAGAGATGTTTTGTTTTGTCTTACGATTGAGGTTGGAACTTTCGCTGATACTTGTAAAGTAACCGCTGTCCTTGTTCATTACCCTTGCGATAGGTAAGGGTATTGCAATCGGGTACTAGAATTTTTTTCACGTAAACAACTTTGTTGACAGAATGGCCATTTTAGTAGGAATGGTCAATATCACTTCTGACATGCTCGAATTCTAGAAATTCAAATAAAACTTAGACCAAAACATGAAATTTTGAAGCAAATAATTTTCAGATGCTGAGGTCCTGGTAAGACTAATAAGTGCACCTGAATAAAAAAATGGACGAAAGAACTCTTTTTGGAATACTAGAACCTTATTTTAGATTATAATGCAAATAATAGGGGTTCACATATTGATTTGTCTCAAATTGATGGTCGATAAATTGGAATCACCACTCAGTAAAAAAAAATTGTACCTGGGAATCGTAGTGAAGCAGTGATGGATGAGACGACCTGGGATATGAGTCTGTTCAGATTGGTGTAGGTGACGTTGTTGATCTTGAGGTGCAGTTTGCAGATGTCGAAAATGGCCTCATTGTCCACCATGAATGTCAGATCTGTATGTTCCATAGTCGTGTGTGTCGACAGGATCGCATTGTAGGGCTCTAAATCCAGTCGTTTCAGAGGAGTTACAAGGATGATTTGAATTAGTCGGCAAAACGATTAAAACTTGAAACTTAGAACACGTTTTTCTCAATTTGAAACTTAGAACACGTTTTTCTCTTAGAACACATAGATCAATTTGGTATTTTTATTCAACAAAAAATTGCGCCAGAACTATCAGAGCAATTGCTGTGAAAAGTATATCAAAGTGAGCCTCCTATATAGCCCAGCAAAGTTCCAGGAGGTTATAAAGAATGGCACTTTTTGGTCGGCTAGCATGCCTTGGTATTTTGGTGTTGAGTCAAGTATTGTGTTCAGATAATTGTAGCGTGTCATAAGTTGATTACTGACCCACAACGGAAGTGGCCAAGTTGGGAGCTGGATAGACGCAGAAATCTAGTTTGCACTTCTTCTGGTACTCCATGGACAGTCTCTCCATGAGTAGAGCCGCGAACCCAGACCCAGTGCCTCCTACAAAGCTATGGAACACCGTGAAGCCCTGTAGACCACTGCACTCCTCTGCCTAAGAAAGAAACATTGTCTCCTCATAGAATTATCAATCAAATCTGAAACAAAAACTTAATGTTGGTGCCTCTTGAGCTTGCAGATCTCTTCCAATCATAGATAGTCCGAATGTCAATAATGAAATCGAGCTCTCAAAGTATTGCTTTTTATTCTAAACTGGCTGTTTTCCTTTCTTCGGATTAAACTTTAATTAACTTGAGTACGTACCACTCTATTCATCCTCTCAATTACTTCCTCTATTTTCTCCCTGCCAATCGTGTAGTGTCCTCTAGCCTAATTATTGGCCGCATCCTCTTTGCTGTCAATCAAACAGTCCGGGTTGTACAGCTTCTTGTAGGGTCCACTCTTGATTTCACCTATCACTCCTGGTTCCAAGTCCACGAATAGAACCCGAGGGACGTGTTGTCCAGTGCCCGTTTCGGAGAAGTGGGTGTTGAAGGAGTCGTCCTCTTTGCCGACAGAGGTGTCCGATGGCATCCTTCCCTCGGGGTCGATTCCGTGCTCAAGACAGTACAGTTCCCAAACTGCATTGCCCATTTGCACTCCCGCCTGTCCTACGTGGATGTTGATTACTTCTCGCTAAAATTAATTTCACATACATTACTCCGTTCCTTAGTTGTTCTGGGAACAAATGTTCAAAAGTTCATTTTTCACATTTCACATGCGTTATTCCGTTTATTTAGTTGCTCTAGAAAGAGAAATATTTTAAATTTCGTTTAAATGTAAAATTGATTTTTGGTAAATAATGTTTAAGATTCGGTGAACGTAGTTCAGACTCTTATGTAGGTCGTGATAATTTTTTTTTCTTTTCCGGAGCTTCAAGCTCAAATTTACTGTTATTGCGATTTGTCTTTTGATATCTTTTTAAGTTCAATTCATTTCCTTGGTTAAAAGGAATGCAAATTCCACTATCGGACAGTTGGTGCGATGTTGGTACTCAAGAGCTTATCTATAAGTTCACTATGACAGCTAATTTTGAGTGGTTTTTAATCCTATTACTTTAGTTATCCTTTAATATCGTTCAAAAAATTTGACTTTTCAGGAGTAAATCTAGATAATAAAAAAACGTGCCAAAAGTTTTGGACATCTGATGTTTTGTCTTCATTAAAAGTTTGTTTTTCGTTTAGCGAGCGCACGCAGCTCCTCCCTCAGCCCAAAGCTATGCATGAAAACAAAGCAAAATTTATGAATTTTCGAAACTCTTAAAAAGATGTTCTTTTTAAAACACAAGAATCTATAATACGTACCACCATGTTTGAATAGAAATAGTTTAGTTTCTCTGTTCGAGATCAGCTGTCGATCTGATTGTTAGAAGAAAGGGTGAAAAAGTGGCTCGAGTTAGAACTGGGTTTGTGAAATTAGTCAACAAAGTTTTGGTGTCGATTTTAATCAAACACACGCATCCTGTTCTCAAATTCACTCTCTTTACATGTCATCGCACAGCTTCCAATTCTGAAACTTTTCTACTCATTTGTTTCAATCAAAATGCCATTTTAATTTTGGTAATATTTGTCCAATTAATAAATATGGTATTTGTTTCAGATTTTGCCGATGTTTGAAAGATGGTAGAAACAGAAAAGAGTTTGAGTCCCGCAAACCTGAAAAAGTATACGGACGAAGGTCGATTACCGTTGAATGTCAAACGGGAAATAATTCCATGTTTGGTGGAAAGCTCAGTGGGTTGTCAAGAAAACGAGGAGCTAAACGGAGTCACTTCTGCTATGCTTCATGAAGCATTTTGGCTAAGTCCCATATGTGAATCAATTTTCATCCTTTGTTCAGAGCTGAAGCCTAAGCCATTGCAGCTTTCTAGAGCTGAAATTGTGCTGAAGGAGTTTTATACATTCTTTAAGAATGACCAGAAAATAACCGAACTTTTTGCAGAAATGAGTTTCATCCAAACTGATGTCGAAAAGATGAACGCTTCTATGTGTTCGGATCAACTTATTAATATACCCGATATTGTTTCGAACGTTTTGGAGAAAACTTCGAATGAAAAGTGGGACAATTTGCAAGGTGACAAATATTTCAAAAGGTTTCTGTACTCAAATGTAAAAAAAAATAATGCTCCATGATTTGTTGTTTGAAGTTTTGGTTGTTTAAGGTTATTCGAAGCTGTAGTTGTGCTCATCAAAACAAACCCGCTTTTTGGAATTAAAAAAGTAGATTTCTCAGTTCTATCGTATTTCATTTCGAAGAGTTGCAAAAGAGCAAAATGTGTCAAGTTTGTTCTTTCACCGCTGGTTCATTACGTGACGAATTTGGATCCTGACGACTATGTGGCTAGACGCTCTCTTTGGCAGCTTTCGGCTAATTGCCCCAAAGAGTACCTGGATACATTTGTTACTTCTATTCTGAAAGTTTGCTCTTCGTGGAAAAATGTTAGGTCAGTTAAAAATTACACAATTAGTTTTTCTCAATATTGGTAACCTAGATAAAAATGATATGATTAAAGTCTAGAATAGCTTTAAAGCAAAGTTGACACGCCATAAGATTTATTTTTTTTAGCTCAATACTCGGAGATCTTGTGATTCAATGCGAAATCTGTCGTCATATTTTATTCACAAAGCTAGTTTCTGACCGCTATTTTGAAGATGACCAGCTCATATGCAACTTGTTGGGGTACTTTTTGGGTCCAGAAACCAGCAGATTGGAGATTTTCGACCTGTTTCTTACTGAAGTATGCAAGGTCTGGGCCGATCCCTTTGTGGTGCTGTATGTACCATACGAGCAATTGCTGTACATAAACAAAATTGCAGCTCTAGGAATCCAGAAACACCCCAGTCCAGGTTTGCTTACACTAGCGCTCAACGGATTGTATTAGTACGAACCTTCTTGTTTTCTAATCTACCTCGCAAACTAAATTTTCATTAGAAGTGTTCACTTATTTGGAAATTTCATTGGAAATTGCATAGCATCGGTTCTCTGCTTCATTTGTGGCTAGTGTTTGGTGATTATTAAGCGTCCGTGGCTGTGTAGTTTAGTGTGTGAGACTGTTAATTCCTAGGTCGCAAGTTCGAATCTCAGACGTAGCCGGAATCCGAATTTGTACTATTTAGAGGCTTATTTCTAATTTTTCTTATTGCTCTTTATAGAGCTGCTTTTTGTGTTCTCGCAAGTGTTTTCGAAACAAAGCTTCGCCTCTGTGAAATTTTGAGTTCTTCGCTGAAATATATGATGTTACTCAATTTCACACTATCAATTCTACGTTAAAATTTCACTGAAAAACCGAAAGGCAAAAACCAGTTTTTCTCGACACTGAGAAAGCTTTCTCTAAAGAAAGTTTGCTGGAATCATAAGCACGACTGGAAAGGCTAGTTGACCCCCTGAATTTAACTTCCGTGTAAGCTTTCTTTGAAGAACTTACAATCATGCGGAAAAAATCTCATCTTATGCAGTAGTTCCTTCCCTTTTGGAGAATGGTCGGCAGGGTTGCATGATTAAAATCAACTTGATTTAAATCAATGATTTAAATCGGATTTTAATCGTAGAATAAAAATCAACCCTTGTGTTATCCTACCGAGTGCCGCGGTAAACATACAACCCAGCTTGCAGTATTTACATTGGTTACGTAATTCGCTCTTCATAGCATTCTTTTAACTGGAAAAGTTTTTCAGCACTTTCGGATTTATCCATTCCAGTCTCAGAAATTGACTGGGAATAGACAATTATGGGTAACTTGTGTTCTTCTTTCGGATGCTGAATCAGTAATTTTGCGTAAATTAATTGATTCTTGAAACAAAAACGTTTCCAATAAAAATCGAAAAAATCAAATCGGATTTAAATCAATCGAGAATATACATCAGATTTTTATGCAACCCTGATGGTCGGAACAGTAATTTATTATTGAAAGAGCCATCAAGTACTAATGAATTGACACAGGTCGTATGGTTTTTGCTTCGTGCCAATATTTGAACCTGAAAAGATGGTGGCTCGAACTAATTCTGTTGAAACCTAAAGCTTCAAGGAAAGGTGGAACATCCAATTTAGTGTAAATTGAACCGTGATGTTTCGGCTTTCTCAGTAATTTATTTTATTATTTTGACAGCGATTGTTTTGTTAAGCTGAATGGGGGAAGAGATGTAGCCACCGAATAATGGAGGGAATCACCATTTACCTCAAGAGTTCAGTGGAAAGAGTACGTGTAATGGGCTCATACGTAGGACAGCTTCTCTGCAATGCGATCAATAAAGGCGCTAAATCGAAGTTGGACCTCCCGAAAACATCAACTACTGACCATTTCATTAAACAGATTGATCAATTGGTCAAGCTATACGAGTAAGTTATACTGTGCTACTAAGGTGTAATTATTTTTTGATATAGCGAGTGTTTAAAAACACGTTTCTCATTACCCCTGCGTTTAGCAAGGGTGTTGCAACAGGGTACTTGTCTTAAACTACTTTGCTCCCCGGGTACTAGACAAACTACTTTGTTCTCAAGATTTCGCACGTGAGCAAGGGTAGTGCCATCGGGTACAAGACTTTTGCCCGTAAATAACTTTGTTCACGGAATGGTCAATTTTGTAGGAATGGTAAATTTCAAGATATGCTCAATTTCTGAAAATTCAAATGGAACTATCTCATCTGAGTAAATAGCTGGAATAAGTTTCGGGAACTAATTGTTTTTTTTTAAATAATAATCTTGAAAAAATGTTAATTTTTTGGGATTCGTGTTTTTCAGCCTAGCTTCTGTCGGTTCATTTTCCGTTTCTTTAAATGGCGTTAATATTATCTAGTACTTGTTTTTATCGCCCTGCTTTGTGAAGCATGGATTTGTTTTGATTCTGTAAATACTATTAGTATAATTGAAAGTTCTGTAATTTGTCATGAAGCAAGTCTGATTTAGAATATTTTTTTGAAGATTTTTTTCCAATTAAATGGTTTCGGCTGATTTTGTATCGGCTTTGTCAACTGTGAGAAACTTTTTGACTCTTCGTAGAAACTACCCTGTCCAATTTGAGAAGAAACGTTCACTCGAAAGAACCCGTTGCGATAATCTTTCTTGGATAGAAGCAGCGATTCCTAGATTTTTTGTAAGAAAAAGGTTATCTTTGGGAAGATTCCTTTTTCTCAATTACTTTCTTAGAGAAGCAGCTTTTTGAAATTGCACATTTATTCCGCATCAGTATAACAAATTCCAAAATTATCAAACAGCCAGCTCCTGCCTTATCTGGACCACTAGTTATTTTTTATCGAGACAAGCGAACATTTTGGTTCATTCGATTTTTTTCTTCAATTTTTTCGACTTCTTTTGTATTTTATCGCAAGTGGCGCGAAGCTTTGTTTCGCATCTGTGATCAACTTGCTTTTAAATAAGATCAAAGTCAATCAGCCGTCCAGCAGATCCGGCGTAGAAGTAAAACACCTGGTTAAGACGACAAAGGCTTGTGGTTCGGAATCGGCATGTACCTGTTTTTTGGTAGCTAGAAGTTTTCTGCTTCTTCAGACTATCGTCCTTCTGTTCATTTTTGTCGGTTACGTTCCCGTAGCTCGAATTTTTTTAGGAACCGATGGACGTAGTTCAGATTCTAATATAGGGCGCGATGATATTTTTTTCAGTAAACGTTTAAAATTTCAGGCTCAATTTTTTCTTTCGCGGGTTGTTAAAAGGAAGATGAACTCCACTATCGAACAGCAGAACTGTAAAAGGTTACTACAAACGTGATCGATTTTTAGTTTCGAAAGTCGAGTTTAATTTTCGAACTTCCCATCGAAATAAAGATTCAACTTATTGATCCCGTTTTCTCAAATAGGGTTATTTTTTTTCAAAAAAAGCCAATCATTAGTTGTTCGAGCTTTTCAAAGAGGCTCAAGGGAATCTATTTTTTTCTTTGATTTTCGAAACGAGATTTTTCAAAAAAAAACAAGTCAGTATTTTTTTTATTTGTGTTCATTGACTCTTTTCCAACTGTCTGTTGGCTATGTTTGAAGGTTCAGGTATCTTCTAAGTTTCTGAATGCCATTTCCAAAGCCCCCTGGTACAAGTATTATAGTTACGTGTAGTTTTAATTTTTTGAAAACTCTGATGAAAATTTATCAAATCAAAAAAATCTGTTATTTGAAACCCATGAATTTTTTATGTGCACAGGTTTTTTTTATATATGCTCTATCGATTAATGCGCACAGAATTTTTTTTCACACATGAGATTACTATGCTCGCGATAAGCAAGCAGAAACAATTCGGAACATCCCTTTTTCTTTTATCCTTTTCTCAAATCTGCTTTTCGTCAACCAATAGACATAATTTGATGCCTGCATATCAGATACCCGTTATGTTTACGCTTGCGATTAGCAAGCCTTATCAAATTGGAATATAAAGTTGTTTTTCGGGTTAAAAACTAGTCTACAAAATCAGTTTAATCAGTAAACTGACTGCAAAATCAGTTTAATCAGTAAGCATCGCCTTCTATTCAGTGGCTTCAGGTTCCTTCCCATTTCCAGTTTCCTTCCCTATGGTTTGGGGTCGCGTCTCAACCGGACCTTGTTTTTTTGCAATTGATTTTTTTTTGTAAAAATTGAATTGTCAAACTTTCGTTTCTCTGCTCAAATTTTGTCGGCTAAGTTGACACATCACGATTTTTGCTTGTGCTATTTGTAACTTTCACTGTAGTTTTTCAGGGAGGGACTTGAAAGGTTAAACGAAAATTTTAAAAGTTTTTTTTCGGTTCAACTGGTGTCTGCTCAAAGATTGTCGACTTAGTGGACACATCACTGACTTTTCTTGTGCTGTAAGCAACTTTTATTGCACAATTGTAGTTTCAATTGAGACTCAAAACCTACATTCTTTTTTGAATTTTTTTTCGGCTCAAATTGTTTCTGCTCAAAGAATGTCGGCTTTGTTTCCTCTTCATAAGTTTTGTTCCGTTGCCTATTTAGTATTCAATTGTTGGCATGCTCACCTACAGTGAACTGTCATCGAGACATACTAAAATTTGAATATTGGTAGACCTAGTTTTTTTAACATTTCCGAATTTTTCATTTTTTGCTACTTTTGTTTGTTGTATCGCTCTGTTTCAATTTTCTAATTGTCAGTTGTAATTTAACTAACTTCTATTTGGATTAATTCGCGTTTTTTCTTTTTAAATTTTTCTTGTTCAACGGTGGTCTGCTCAAAAAATATCGGTTTTGTTACCGCTGTTTAAGCTTTGTCTCGATGAAATTCCAACTCAATTTTCTAAGGTAAGAAAATTCAAGACAAATTTATGAAAGTTGTGGTAGATTTAGCTTTTCTCGGCACTCCAAAACTTTTGCCTTGCCAAAGCTCGGCCTAGCCTCTGTGTAAATGCTTTCTTTGAACTAGTTTTTCAGTTTTTGAAGCCATTTGTTTGCAATAGTCAGTAAAATTATACTGAATTCTGATGATACATTCCATTAAGTTAGGTTATTTTGTCTTCGTGCATTTTTTGCGGGTTACCGAATTTCCTTTCAGTTTGTATGAATTAAGCTGATATAGAGCTAATTCAATATACAATATAATACAGGGCCAGTTCATTTTTTTAACATCAGTTGGCATCATTTTTTAATTAAAAATGTGTCTTTGTCAAAACTTTGCAAAATGTCATCTTTGCTCCTTGTATTGTTTTTTTTAATCAATGCTGATTTCAAATAATCCAATGAAACGTGCAAAGATGCTTTTTCAGACTCGTTTTTCTGAAAACAACAAAATTTTCAGAAAAAAACTTGCTTAAAATGTTACTAGAAACTTTATGTTGCAGTTGTTAATGCGACATTTTGGTAAAGACACATCTCCTACAGTAAGTCAATTAGTTTGACTTAATGTTAAGCAAACAAATAGTGCCAACGGGTGCAAAATAGTATGAATTGGCCCTATACTTTATGCTTAACGCTGAGCCAAATGAATGGACCTCTTAAGATAAAATTTTTAGTAACATTGTTAGCAACTTTTGTTTTATTACTTTTGGATTTAATTTCACCCAATTTCAGAGAGCGAGTTTTAAGATGTCAATTTTACTCCTTTTATCGGGTTGTATTGAATCAGCACTGTATGAGCTTAATTCATACAAATTGCAGTGAAAGTTCGATACTCTGCAAAAAATCATGGACAGAAAATAACCCATCTTAATGAAATGCATCATCAGTTTTTGGCATAAATTTTACCGACTGTTGCAAAAAGAATTGATTCAATAATTTAAGTACCACTTCAATGAGAGAAGATGAAAAGAAATGTGTTTTTAAAACACCTTTTGTTCGTTGATGTGGTTTTCCTAAAAGAATCCGAAGTTTCTTTAGATATATTCAGGTCTACCACAACCTGACCAAATTTGGCTGCAATAGTGGTACCACGTAAAAGTTCTAAACGCAAAAAAACGGCCTTGAGTCGCAAAAAAAAAACAGCTTCGCACAGCAAAATAACACTGTCTGGAATGTGGGGAGATAATACAAATGGACTATCCTCGACAGGACTGTTAAGGCCTACTGATAGCTCCTCTGCGATTCGCAGGAACTACAATTATTATTATTAATTATTATATTATTTCGAAAAATCAGATATCGCGTAGGTTATAACGTATAAACTAACTGTTATAATTTCATTGAGGGTTATTATTTCAAGTGTTAATGCTTTGATGCTTTTAGCTTCAATTGATATCTTTTTCAGAACACAGGAATCCATTGCTCCTCCGGATTCCAAGAGCTCAACTAATGAAGATAACAAACAAGGTACATCACATGAGAAGAACAGTATTGATGAAAATACGAAAGTTACTTCAAAGCAGAATTTGGACAGCGATGATGATGATGATGATGATGATGATTTTACACCTTATGACATGTCAAATGACACTCCCCAGATCAAGTTCCAGAAGTCGGCCTACCTTCAAGACATCATCAATGGACTCTCAAGTAGTCCCAGTAGCGACAGCGCTGCAAAACATACAGCCGCTGACCTATTCGAACAAACTATAATTGACGCAAAAGATATTATTCTAAGATCAGATCAAGTTGCGATTGATGAAATGTGCCTGGACGTTGCGAAGGTTCTAATGCACGTTGAAGACAAATATGCAACTCCTGAATTCGAGACTCTGAGAGTCAATGCACTGGGTTCTATACTGCAGCGACAACCGAAGAAAGTGTCTGGGTTTCTGATTGATATGTTCTACGAAGCTAACTTCTCAATAAGGTGTGAAATGAATTAGTCATTTCTGGTATTTTTTCTTCCCTCGCTTTAAATTACTCTTGCTATGGCAAGGGTTTTAAAATCGGCTACTAGACCTTTCTCCGATAACCAAGTTTGTCTAAATTTGAGTATGCCAGCACAACTGTCGAGATGCTGATGAGAGGTGCGCTCGAAAGATCAATTTATCGGAAATCTCAATTACGAATTGCATACAAAAGCCGAATTTTCGGAGCTCGGGTGGAGACTTCGTTACAAAAAAATTGCACAACCGTTTTTTTGTGTCGACAGTCGCCTACTCAATTATTTTTGGCTCAGTAATTGCTTTGTTTCAGTGGTAATTTATTACTTGCATTTGGCTGTCTCGACTTAACATAAAATTAATTCTACTAGAGACAAATATGACATAGAAATTTTGAAAGCCATTTTTTTGGACTGTGAGGCTTCCTTCTCAATTTCTGTCGGCTAGTTGAATTCTGTATCATAAACCCTTTGAAAGCCTTTGAAAAGAGAAAATTTTATCATGACTAATCTATAAGAAATGTTTTGAAATTTTTGTTCACGTAAGCAAAAGTATCCAATCCTAATTTTGCTCTACTAAAGAGGTTAGTTAATTTTATTTTTTTTGTTATCTTCTTTTTGAACCTCTTTTAAATGTAGTGATTTTATTGAGTGTGAAAGAGCGAAATTTTTCATCGCTTAATTTCGCAGTGTGGTTTTTTGTTTTCAAGAAAAAGTCTTGACAGTTGTTCATGCTCAAGTTTTAATTTTTTTTTCATGTTTTTGAAAAGTAGATGAGCGTAGTGAAGGCTTTTAGATAAGTGGTGATTCATTCACGCTAAAATTTGATTTTCCTTGTTCTGATTATTGTTTTTCTAAGTTTAGTTCTTTTCTTTGTTAAAAGGAATACAAACTCCACTATCGAGCAGCAAAAATGTAAAGTTCTCGAGAATTGTGATTGGCTTCTTTTCTTCCAAAGCGGGTTTTAATTTTCAGATTTCCCAACAATAAAAAAAACTATCTACTGATCCATTTTTCTCAAATTGAGTTAATTTTGTTAAGCTTGCAATTAGTAGGCGTTATCAAATCGGAATATAGACTTATTTTCGGGTTAACGACTAACAAAATCAGTTGGCATGTCTGTTTTAATGGATTGACCCGCAACTGATATTTTTTGAACATGACTGCTGAAGTTTTCTTCGATTTTAATTGTTGCTTTTCAATCTACTCTAATTTGTTTTTTACCTTTTTTATAACTCAAAAGCTCTTACAGCAATTTTCGGCCTAAAAGTTGTCTGCTGAAGTGTTGTCTGCTCAATTACCGCTTGATGAATGGTGTTTTTCAATACTTGTTCAGCTTGGGCAATTGTGTTTCTCAGTATCTTTACTCAAATTCAACCGCCTTCGATAGTTTTTTGAATAGCTTTCTATTTTTGTTGTATCGCGAATGGTGTGAAACTTTGCTTTGGCTCTGCGTCAATCATAAAATCTAATTGAAATTCAAAGAGCTTTAAGGCCATATATTTTTTAACGAAAGTTTTTTTTTATAATAATCATAATAATAAATTGTTTCCAAACGATATCTAGTTACAGAGTGATTTATAAATACAAATTAGAATCGTATTTATAAATTTTTATAAATAACTCTGTTACTAGATATCATTTGGTTTCTTAGAGTTCATTGACGTTTTTCCAACTGTGTGTTGGCTACGTTTTCTTTTGAAAGGCATTTCGAGTCCAATTGCTAAATGGGGAATTTTGCTGACCAATAACAAAAGTGCAAATGGAAGGAAAAATATGAATGGCATAACTTACGGAAGTTGATTTTTTTTGGAAAGGCAAAAAAAATGAAAAAATACAGCGGAATGAAAATTTCTATAAACGCAGATATCTTTAATTAGGTTCTTTTTTATGAAAATTTTTTTTCAATCATACATGATTCTCGAAATTCAAAGAGCATCAAACTGAATCAATTTCAAAGTTTGGAAAATTTCAAGTATATAATTTTTGTCGGTTTCCTTGAGTTCATTGGAACTTTTCCAACTGTCTGTTGGCAATGCTATTAATTAATTGTTTTTGTTTTTATTGACAGTTTTCCAAAATCTGAGGTCAGTAAAACTTGCTCATAAAACAGCTGGTGAAAATAATGAATCGTCTCACTTTTAGACACAGACTGGATATTCTGCAGGCCATCAGAATGGCAGCAGCTGAATTGTCCGAGCTCAAAGTAGACACTTCAGAAGATTCTAGAAGCAATCTGGACAAGGGTGGAAACATGGAACAGGATTGGAGAGCCACTGTCGATCAGAGGGTATGATATATGCTATTATTTACTCTCATAATATAACAGCTGAATACGCACTTAAATGGGTAGCTGAAAAGTGCCTGGAACGCTGTCAAATATTCGAGTTAATGACAAAATATTCTTCGTTACGCAAAATAAACTTAAATAAATTTTGACAAATATTCAGTTCTATGGGTATAATAGAAGTTTTATAGAACATGTGTTATGATGTGGCCTTTTAGGTGTTAGCCAAGACGAAATTCTTCCACAAAGTCAAACCGAAGAAGAAAATTATAACTGAGAACAAGTTTTCACAAGTGTGTGGTTCTTTTTTCTTTCCGTTTCTGGCCAAATACGATCAGCCTATCGCTACTCTTAGACTACTTAATGAAGACAGTCAAGTCTTTTCGAACCTTCTTTATACAATGGGAATTGTATTGCATTACTCTGTGAATACTCCTTGTGCTATGAAAATGGCAAAAGAGTTGATTGGTGATTTTTGCCAGCAGCATTTGAACCACGCCGACGCTTGTGTCAGACAATCAGTGTGGTTTTGTGCATTGGTAGCTTTGACTGCGGTAAACTCGGCAGAGCTAATTTTAGCCGATGAAAGTTTGACAGACGGTTTTATGAAGTACAGAATTGCGGCGGCGTATGTACGCGAGAATGACCCGCACTCCGAATGCAGATTGTTAGCCGAACAGTTCCTGGTGAATTTAAATGAAGTTGTAAAGCAGGTTTCAAGCGGATAATATCTGCATGCATAGTTCTTGTTATTTTAAATCGAATATTAATTTATGATTACAAGGCCGTTTTTCGACAATCATTTTCGACAAAAATTGCAATTTTGAAACAAAACGGGTTTTCATCGTAAAAGATAGAATTCAAGCAACAATTTTACAGGTGATCTCATTTCAAATCTACCTCGAAATCCAAAATTAGGATGCTTTGAGAGAACTAAAAAATAAATTGAATTGAATTATTTACGTAACATTAAATGTCGAATGCTTAGTTTTGATGGTCACTTGACCAAACAAAATGATGAATGCATTTTTAAATAATTTGTTTCAGAAGTAGCATGTTTAATTAATCACAAGCATGAACTTCTCAGACTCTTTCAATAGCAACAATAGACTCTGTCACTTCTCACCTGATGGGACCTCTCTTGCACACGTAGACGGACACTACAAGTTATTCATCCGAAATGCACGCACTCTCACAGTCCAACAAATGTTCACGTGTCTGGACGAAATTTCACACATCAGTTGGTCCCCAGACTCATCGATGGTATTATGTGCAATGTACAAAAGAGCTCTGGTGCAGATATTCTCTCTTGAAAATACAGACTGGACATGTAAGATAGACGAAGGATCTTACGGTCTGGTCTCGGCTGTCTGGAGTTCGGACAGTCTCTCGGTTCTGACGACTTCTGAGTTTAGTTTGAGAATCACTGTTTGGTCTCTGACGACTAAAAGTGTGGCCTATATCAAGTACCCGAAAGCGATTCCTGCTCCGATACAGTTTTCAGGTAGGTCTATAGGACAGAATGTTTTTAAACATAGTCTTTAAAAAGCACAGAATGTTTTTAACCAGTCTTAAAAAAGTAGAGGAATTCAAGAAAATCCAAGTTTATAAGGAACTGTTACTCGTTTTTCTGTACAGAAGATGGCCAGTACATGGCACTGGCTGAGAGAAGGGAGTGTGCGGACCATGTGTCTGTGTTCCTGGTGTCTAACTGGACCCTGGCCTCCCACTTCGCCACTGAGAGCAGCGACCTCCAGTCCATCAGGTGGACACCAGACTCAGTCACAATTGCTGTGCTAGATGTAAGTTAGCATCTCGTTCTGGTTATGATAGTTTTGCGAAGAGTACTGAAAGAGATGAGCGGTGATTTTCCATTAAAGACAATATTGAGCTAACGAGTATGTTTTGAAATTCTCGTTAGCTAGAAAATGGGCCTGTTGTTTCCTAAAATGATCGATGAAGTACTCAACTTACAAGTAAAAATGATTTGATTTTTATGGGTGCTTATACAAGAGCAGTATTGATCGTGTAGCATCCAAGTTGTTATTACGCTTGCGATTAGCAAGCGTTATCAAATCGGAATGTAGACTTTTTTTCGGGTTAACAACTAGTCTTACAAAATCAGTTGACATGCTCTTCAGCTGACATGCTCAATTTCTTGAAAATTCAAATTTAACTAATGGCTGGGTACTATTTACTACAGGGTAGTTTCAGGGGGGACTTGAAACTTTTGAAATTTTTTACACTTTTGAAGGCCTTGTTTCCGCTTCGATTTTCGGCCTTGTTTTCGCTTCGTAAGTTTTGTTCAGTTGCTAATTTGAATTTCAAATATCTTGCTTGGCATGTTTGCCTAGAATTCTTATTTGATAAAAACATGTATTATGAAAGTGTAAAAGTTTTTCATTTTCCCCTCAATAAGCCGTTATTTCCATTTTTTTCTACACGTAAAATTATGGCCCTCGGAATAGTCCTGAGGTTGTGGGTTCATTGGAGATAACGGATAGTGAGAGGATCTCCTGCATTAGTTGTCACCGGTAATTTTTTACACAAAAAGTTATCGTCCTCGCAAATGTTAAATTTTGATTTTTTGACCGTTTTTTTTTCTAAATTTTTTGAATTTAACAAAAAAAACCCTCTCATATCTGAGATCTTGGTTTCAATCCAAAGAGCGGGTTGTGGGAAGCTTCTTTGCATACAATACTACACCCAAATTTTTTTAATGATACAAAAAATAATGGGTTCGGAAAAGTCAAAATGTTTTGACTGTTGAAATTTTTGGCTTTTCTCGAGAACTACCCTGCCAAACCTAGATTTTTTGGCTTCAATCGAAATAAAAGATTGGTTGAATCTCTTAAGCGGCTACGACCAACTTTCTTTTAAACAAAAAGCCATGATTATCGGAAATGTCAACTTACTGATTTGTTGACCGTTTTTTGGATTTTTCTCGATAACTATCCTGCCATTTCTGATATCATAGGTTTAATCTACCCAACAGATTTTTGAAAGTTTTTTTTTTACTCTACTCGAAAATTCCGTGCCAATTCTCAGGTTAAGTGTTCGATCGAAAACCCCGTTTTGAAAATCTTCTTTGCTTAAGCATTTTGTCCCGCATCAGTATAAGAAATACGTACCGCTAGATTTCTGAGCCTTAGGTGTCGTTCATCGAGACCTAAGAAAATTTTGGTGCACCTAATTTTTTCAACATTTTTTGTTGACTTATGCTTTTTTATGATTATGTTGTATCGCAAGTGGTGCGAAGCTGCGCTTCGCCTCTGTGTATATTTCACTGTTGTATACAATTAATGACAATTTGTATAATAACTGATTTAACTTCTTCTGTTGCAGACGTGTACTGAAGTACGTCTTCTTTTCTACTCTGTTTTGGGCCATCTAGTGTCCAAAATGGAGCCATACCTGAACGGTCTCGGAATTAAAACAATAGGTGAGCCATTTGTTTTCACAAATCAGTTATTTTACCCAGTTTGGGTAACGAAGCTAAGTCGATAACAAAACTAAACCTTGATTACAAAAGTAAATCTAGATAACACTACTAAGACGTTTCTCATAATCTGGCAGAGGCACTAAATTTATAAACAGGCTTTCAAGGTTTACTGATTAGAAAATTCTTTAAATTGATTTCTGATGGATCTAAATCACTGTGAAAGCGCTAAATAAAAACTTTTTCAAAAAAAATGAAAATAACGAGTCGTTATATTTTTTTTCAGCTTTTTCGCCGTCTGGTCAGCTGGCAGCTGCGGGCTTCTACAATCAGTCAATCCACATCATCCCTCACATGACCTGGAAGTCAATCACGAGACTAAAGCACCCCTCTGCCATTACAGCCCCCACCCCAAAACCACCAAATCCCCCAACTAGTGCAGAAAATACAACAGCCTCATCAATGACCGCTGACAGTACAGCAGTTTCTTGTACCGGGTTAGTGGGCTGGGGCTTCAAGCCTTAGGAAGATCTGACAACTGAGAGTTTTGTTATAACAAAAGAAAGAATTAGTGAAACTTGTCAATATTTGAACGGCATTGAAAGCAAGTAGTTTGCGACACATTTATTTGAATGATATAAAAAATTGGCGGCGATGGTTTTAACTTAACGCTATGGGAACAAGTATAAGGTAGATTCTGCTGAAACACTGAAAGATCGCCCGCAAGAACAGAAATAGCTCTTGTGAGTCCCCCTTCCCCAACCCCCATCTCACACGTTGACGAAAATAGTTTGTTGCATGAACCATTGATTTAAATTAGGAAAATCATCGCTCATACCAATACAGCTGGGACGGTAAAAGAACCAAAAAACAATTAGTGCATGTGTTGTGATTTCAGGGAGACCGCTGCTGGAAGGAAGAAAGAATTTGTGACAGTGTACAAAGAGACAGACTACAGGATGGATGTGTTGAGTGCATCTCCTATTGTGAACATGCAGCCCAGTGGACCACTCAAGGTCAAACAGGTGAGCACAGATCTTGAGGCGACAATTCGCTGCAGAGTAATTTGCTGTAACAATAGTATAAGTAAATCTAATTGAAGTAAGATCATATATTTTTTCTTTGAAATAAATTCGAAAGTTGAAATTTTTTCATAAATTAAGTTTTTTTTTGTAGTTCCTTGCATGCATTACTCTTTTCCAATTGTCAGCTGGCAATGTTAACGATTTCCCGCAATATGGGGACGAGGGTAGTTAACTACATCCAAGTGTGCAAATATACGACTCTAGGTGAGATACGAGTTAGTGGAACAGCGACCTTTTGACATCCCCTTCACGACTCCGGACCCTGAGAAGCCGAATCCGAAGCTGGGTCCGGGTCTGCTCTCATTCAGCTGCAACGGACTCTATTTAATGTCGAGGAACGACAACCAGCCATGCACAGTCTACATCTGGAACATCCGTACGCTCTCATTGGACAGTGTTCTGCAGCACAACGAACCAATCACAGCAGCCCAGTGGGATCCAGTGCATTGTAGACTGGCAATGCTAACTGGCACTCCAAAGGTCAGTGTGTCTCTCGCAAGGAAATTATTTTGTATAAAATATTCAATTGATTTTCTTTGTATATCCACTTTAATCTGGAATTTTACAGTGCATGTTATACCTGATTTATAATTATTAGAAATATTTTCAATTAGAAAAGGAAAAGTGTTGAAAAAGAGATAGTTTTTCGATAGACCCGAAAACTTTTCCCTTCAATAAAGTGCCCAAACACGGGATAACGCTATGGTTATTATTGTCTTATTTGCACCGCTTCGTTTGTCTGCAGTGAATTGGAAGTGTTACTTCAACCCTCAACTGCGCATTTCTTCTGTAATGCGCAATTGTCGCTATAGGTGTTTATGTGGAGTCCGGAGGGCTGTATGGCAGTGCGAATAGTGGAGACAGGTAGGAGTGTGCCAAATGGAGTGGACATCCGCTGGCATCCGGATGGACACCATCTGGCAGTCATCGCCAAACACGCATTCTTCATGTGCTACATCCAACAACCTCAACAACACTTACAATCTCGAAATGGAAAAGAAAGTGGAGCTCCGTTACAGGTGCAGCAGAAAGTGCTGGAAGCGTGAAAAGTGCTGGATCGCTTTGAACAAGAGTTACAGAGTGAATATGAACGAATGATATCTGGCAACCGTGCCGAGACAATGTGCGCATTCAAAGCTAAATGAGGATTTTTATGATCCTGACTATAACTGAATAAGATATGTATTCCGGATTTCTAATTGTTTTGCTTGAAAACAACTAAAAGCCACACAACTCTTTGTTCGCAATATTGTCCAAGTTCATCACAATGTGTGCCGTAGATTTATCATCAACAGTTTCACATGCTTTTTTAAAGTTTTCATTTGCCATTCTTTGTTTTTGTGCATTGAGCAATGCTTGTACAGATTGTAAATAGTGATTGAATTCAAATTTGTTATTGAAGCTCATTTTCTAATTAATATACAAAATAGCATCGAAGTCTGAATTTTCATGGCAATATTGACATATTTATTCAGAACTATCAGATCTAATTAAGAAAAATTTACGTAAATTTCAGATGCTGTTTAAATTTCGTCTGTTAGTTTTCAGATTTTAGATTGCGTACTGATTGAAAGTTAATTGTGGTAATCATTATCTGCTAAATGGAGGTTGACAGTACTCACGAAATATATGAGACTATGGACACTACTGCGGCAGACACGAAAAATGAGAGCTACTCAATTCTGGAGCCCAAATTAATTGCCCAAGAGTTTGATTGTGCAATTTTGAACTTCACAAGTGACTTTTTGGAAAATAAGTACGTCATTTTGGATCCCAAAAAGTCAATCCAGACTAAATTTGGAATGGTCGTTTTCAAAAACCTCATTGGAAAAGAGTACGGCTCGAAACATGCGTTTTCTTCGAACAACAGTAAAGGGTACTTCTTTCTATTACATTTGACGCCAGAACTATGGACCACAAATTTGAACCATAGAACCCAGATTCTTTACTCTATGGACATTTCTATGATTGTTTTCGAGTTGGATCTTGTCAGTGGAAGCAGGGTGATTGAAACAGGTACTGGGAGTGGGTCTTTAAGTCACTCAATTGCGAGAGCAATTGCACCGAATGGACTACTTATTACTCACGACTACAGCGCCGAACGAGTTGAAGCGGCCAATCAAGACTTCAAACGCCATGGAATCGACATCATCGCGTGTAGTTCTCAGCGAAATGTGTTGTTGGAAGGCTTTGCGCCTTCATGCAAAGTCAAAAAAGTGGATGCTGTGTTTTTGGACTTGCCTGAACCTTGGAGTGCAATCAAGTTTGCAGCTGAAGTTTTAAAAATTGATCATGGACGAATAGCTTGTTTTTGTCCTTGTATTGAACAGGTTCAAAGAACGTGCAATGAGCTGAGAAACTGCAAGTTTCAACACATAGAAACGAAAGAGTATGTGCTGCGGCCATTCGCAATAATGAATGACACAGTTGCAACTTATAAAGAGGATTTATCAGAGAAGTCATCTTACAAGCAAACTTATCTGAAGAGAAAAAACTATAAATATACTCATACTGGGTACCTTATTTTTGCATCGTTCTTTGGCTAAATTAATCCTTGAGTAAATCTGCTTTTTTTATCTGTCAATAGGGGGCGGATCTAGGAGTTTCTAGAGGGGGGGGGGGGGGGGGGTTGCGCATTTTCGAAAGTTTTGGCGACCATGTTTTTTAAGTGGACCAAATTGATTTTCTGAGATCTCATAAAGCAGTTAAAAGACGCACTTAAAAGAAACAGGTCAAAATTAAGTTTTCTCAAATTGGGTTAATCTTTATCAAAAAATTGCAATCATGAATTTTTCTTGAGTTTCACAGAGTTTTGCTTTCATTTTTATAAAGAGTAATGAACGTAGTGAAGACTCTCATATAGAACTTGCTGATTTGTTTTGTTTTTTTTTTCAGGAAAAAGACTTAAAATTTGTTCACGCTCAATTGTGATTTTTCGCGGCTTGACTTGTGATTTTATCAAGTTCAGTACATATCTTTTGTTAAAAGGAAGGCAAACTCCACTATCGAACAGCAAAATTATAAAGGTCACGAAAAACGTGATCGACTTCTAATTTTGAAATTGGAATTTAATTCTAAAATTGGGTTAATGTTAACAAACAAAAAAGTGTCCATCATAAATGTTCTACAATTTCAGAGAGCTTTACTTTAAGGCCATCTAATTTTTATTCAAAAGTTAAGATTTTTGAAAAAAAAACAAGTCGGTTCATTACTCTTTTCCGACTGCCAGTTGGCTATCTTTTTTCTTCAAGTTGAAGTTTTTCAAAACACGAGTCAGTTTTTTTTCAGTATTTTTTTTCCTGTTTACTTGAGCTCATTCACTCTTTTCCAGCTATCTGTTGGCTATGATTTGAAATTTAAAATAGGTTTCTATTTCAATGGTGCCTGCCCAAGTGTTTACTGATTCAGGGTTTTGATAAAAAGTGAAAGTAGATTGCTCGGGCAGTGTTGCATAAATGGGTTAATGTTCGGATGGGATCAACGAAGATGAAAAATTAGTAGTAACAATTAGTAGTCATTTGGAGCAGTATTGCAGTGATTTGCAAATATTATGTGAACATTAAAAGAAAATCGCTTAATTGGGAAACCTTCAGTAACAAAATTGGCCTAAAGATATCATGTATGTTTCATGTTGTTAAAGGTTGGTAGTTTTTCAACCAAAGCATCCTCCATGTTAAATTGAAATCTTCATGCGCTATGGATGCAACATTTAAACTTTTCTATCGTTTACAATGTTTAAGAAATCTTAGATCGCAATGCTTAAGAAGCACTCAAGAATAACCATCAAGCTCAATGCTTAAGAGGCGTTAAGGCAAGAACTTTGTGGAACTTCGAATTTTGTGGTCTCGAGTATTCAAGAATTATTTTTGGAAAAGGTCCAAAACGCATTTAACAAAAGAAACTCGATTCAACTTCAAAGCTAGACTACCTTATCATTTTTTGTTCAAAATTTTTGCTTACGAATTCATTCCAGTCTGAAACGAATCAACAAAACCAGCATTCTCCTTGCTTATAAAAACTAATTGTTACTGAACCGATTCGATGTGATTTATGAAATGAGGAGTGACAAAAACAAAATTTGAAAAATAAGTCCTTTGAATACCCATTTTAATATTTGTTAATAAGGAAACTAGAATATGATGGATGGAGAAGCTGAAAAAGTTATTTGAGTTTTTCATTTTGTTTTCAAAATAGAAACTTAGATGTTGGATGGGAGAGCGTAAAACAATCGATGAAATCTTTAAAAAAAAATTGACCATCTTAATTATTTAACCTCTAATTTTCATGATCTTTGAGATAGTGAAAAAAGCAAATTTTCAATATGTAGTCTATTAAATACCCATTTGAATTATTTTCGAAATAAGATTTTGATGAGATTGGATGGAGAAGCGGAAAAAGTTAATGATTATTTCAAGTAACATGTTGTCTCAATAGTTTTTGACCCATCAGAACTGCAGCATGATTTTTGAAATAAAGAATGACAGAAACAAAATTTGAGTTTTTGTAGGAATGTAGGATTGAGGAGCGGAAAACATTATTGATGCTTTCAAGAAACATTTTGTCCCTTCTTTTTTACACTCATCATAATCGTTTGTTGATCTTTGAAATAACAAAGACACTAACCAATTTTGAATATGTAGTCTCTTGAATATTTCTGATTTTTTTTTCAAATAAGAAATTTCTGTGTTGGATGTAGGAGCGGAAAAAGGAAATGATTTTCTCAAAGAAAAATTTGTCGACCCATCAGAAATGCACATTGGTTTTGAAATAAAGAGTGCAGAAAAAAATAGGAATATTCATTCTATTGAATACCCATTTGAGTTTCTTCAAAATGGAAAGTCGAACATGTAGGATTGAGGAGCGGAAAACATTATTGATTCTCTTGAAGAAAAAATTTTCCCGTCCTTACTGCACCCATCACAATTGTATTATAATCTTTGAAATAAGGTAGACAGAAACCAGTTTTGAGTATGTAGTCTCCTGAATATTTCAGAAATTTTAAAAACGGACACTTTTGTATGTCAGAAGATTTTTGAAATGAGGAGTGACAGAAACCAAATTTGAGTATTTCGAATTTCTTCAAAATTGAAACTTTTATATCTTTTCTTGTGTATTTCGAATTTCATCAAAACTGAAACTTTTATATCTTGGACGTGGGAGCATAAAACAGCCGATAGATACTTTATTTTTATTTTGACCATCTTGTTTGTTCCACCTCAAATGTGTCATGATCTTTATTAAAAGAAGTGGAATACACAAATTTTCAATAGGTAGTTTTTTATATGCGTATTGAAATATAATCAACTTGGAGGTTTGAATATATAGGATGGAAAAGCGGACAAATTTAATGATTATTTCAAGGAACATTTTGTATCATCGTTTTTCGACCCATCAGAAATGAATCTAAATTTTTGAAATAAGGAAGGACAGAAACAATATTCGATTATTTAGTCTATTGAATACCCATTTAATTTTCTTCAAAATAGAAACATGAAAATGTAAGATTGAGCAGCGGAAAAACATATCGATTCTTTCTTTCACATAACGTTTTGTCCCATCTTTTTTGCACCTATCACAATTTTATGTTGATCTTTGAAATAAGATAGACAGAAACCAGTTTTGAATATGTAATATCTTGAAAATTTTAAATTTTTTAGTGATAAAAACGTTAATATGCCAGATTTAGGAGCGAAAAAACACGTGATTCTTTCAATGAACGTGTTGTCTCATCACTTGCTGACCCATCAAAATGTATCTTTGTTTTTGAAAAAAAGGAATGACATAATCAAAGTTTGAATATTAAGTCTATTGAATGCTTAATTGAATTGTTTTTGGAGGAGCGAAAAAAGCTAGTGACTCTTTCAAGGAGCATGCTGTTCCATCACCACTTTTCGACCCATCACAAATATGTCTAGATTTTTGACATATAGAGTAACATAAACAAAAGTTGAATATATAGTCCCTTGAATACTGAGTATTTAGGAGGGAGGATCGGAAAAAAAAATTATTGATTTTCTCAAAGAACTTTTTGTTAAATTTTTCTAGCATCCATCATAATTGTTTCTTGATCTTTGAAATAAGATAGGCAGAAATCAGTTTTGAAAAGGTAGTCTCTTGATTTTTTCTGATTGTTTAAAAATTTGCGATGATTGTCTTATCACTTTTCGACCGATTAGAAATATATCTTCATTTTTGAAATAAGGAATGACAGAAACAAAATCGGGAAATTTTATCTAATGATTACACATTTGATTTTCTTTTAAAAAGAAAATTTGGATATGTAGGATGGAGGAGCGGAAAAGGCTTATGATTTTTGCAAGGATAGTATTGTCCCATCAATTTTCTACCATCACAAATCTATCTTGATCTTCGAAATAAAGACAAGAAGAAATGAAATTGAATATATGATCTATTGAATATCCATATTTAGTTTTTTCAAAATAGAAAGTTGATGATGTAGGACGGTGGAGCGGAAAAGAGTCGATGATTACTATATTTTATATTTTGATACAATTTTTTTTCGACCGAGCACAAACATCGGTGGCGGAAGTTCTATGCAATTAATTGCTCCGACGTTTGAAATATGCGAATGAACCGTTGTATTCGGTTAAGTTTTAGTTTTGTTTTTCACGCAGGTACCACAAATAATCATCGGAATGGGACGAGTTAGTTATATTGAAGCCTTGATATTCGTTGCGTTTGATATTCCTGCTCGACTTTTTTCAGCTGCCATAGATACATACAGTCCCAAGCTAGGGCTTGAAATCCCTAGACAAATTTATTGGCAGCTAAGTAGTTTGGATACGCTTTTCGGGTCAAAAGAGACAAATACAAATTCTTCTTTGAACTTTACCACTGACACATGAAGAATTTTTTTATCGATCCATTCTACAAATCTGGTTCTTGGTAAGTTTTTGCTCCTAGTAGCATTTTCAACTGGCAAACTTCCGGGAAAATTACTTTTTTGTTTGAAGTGCAACACTGCAAAAAAGACTCTTCAGGTGAGTTGTAATCGTGCAAAGCATCAAAAATTGTCTTGGAAATTGGGCTATTTAACACAAATTCGACCGCTTCGTGACTTAGAACAATGTGGGATGAGCTTTTATATTTCTTCGAATTGTAAGGAAGTTGCTCCGGATATCTGTCCATGTTTGGCTTCAAAGAAGGACCTTAAAAACAGGTGAATTCAATTTTGAATTTTTGCCCACTTGAAAAATTCAAAGATTTCAGTATTTTTTTTTCCTGTTTGCTTGAGCTCATTGTCTCTTCTCCAGCTATCTGTTGGCTATGACTTGAAATTTAAAATAAAAATAGGTTTGTATTTCAATGGTGCCTGCCCAAGTGTTTACTGATTGAGGGTTTTGATAAAAAGTGAAAGTAAATTGCTCGGGCAGTGTTGCATAAATGGGTTAATGTTCGGATGGGATCAACGAAAATGAAAAATTAGTAGTAACAATTAGTAGTCATTTGGAGCAGTATTGCAGTGATTTGCAAATATAATATGAACATTAAAAAAAATCGCTCAATTGGGAAACCTTCAGTAACAAAGTTGGCCTAAAGATATCATGTATGTTTCATGTTGTTAAAGGTTGGTAGTTTTTCAACCAAAGCATCCTCCATGTTAAATTGAAACCTTCATGCGCTATGGATGCAACATTTAAAATTTTCTATCGTTTACAATGTTTAAGAAATCTTAGATCGCAATGCTTAAGAAGCACTCAAGAATAACCATCAAGCTCAATGTTTAAGAGGCGTTAAGGCAAGAGTTTGTGGAACTTTGAATTCTTCTTAAGTCTCGAGTATTCAAGAATTATTTTTGGAAAAGGTCCAAAACGCATTTAACAAAAAAAACTCGATTAAACTTCAAAGCTAGACTACCTTATCATTTTTTGTTCAAAATTTTCGTTACAAATTCATTCCAGTCTGAAACGAATCAACAAAACCAGCATTCTCCTTGCTTATAAAAACTAATTATTAGTGAACCGATTCGATACGATTTATGAAATGAGGAGTGACAAGAATAATTGTTAGTGAACCGATTCGATGCGATTTATGAAATGAGGAGTGACAGGAAAAAAATTTGAAAATTTATTCCTGTGAATACCCATTCTAATATTTGTAAATAAGGAAACTAGAATATGATAGATGGAGAAGCTGAAAAAGTTATTTGAGTATTTCATTTTGTTTTCAAAATAGAAACTTAGATGTTGGATGGGAGAGCGTAAAACAGCCGATTAAATCTTTAAAAAATATTTTGACCATCTTAATTATTTAACCTCTAATTTTCATGATCTTTGAGATACAGTGAAAAAAGCAAATTTTCAATATGTAGTCTATTAAATACCCATTTGAATTATTTTCAAAATGAGATTTTGATGAGATTGGATGGAGAAGCGGAAAAAGTTAATGATTATTTCAAGTAACATGTTGTCTCAATAGTTTTTGACCCATCAGAACTGCAGCATGATTTTTGAAATAAAGAATGACAGAAACAAAATTTGAGTTTTTGTAGGAATGTAGGATTGAGGAGCGGAAAACATTATTGATGCTTTCAAGAAACATTTTGTCCCTTCTTTTTTACACTCATCATAATCGTTTGTTGATCTTTGAAATAACAAAGACACTAACCAATTTCGAATATGTAGTCTCTTGAATATTTCTGATTTTTTTTTTCAAATAAGAAATTTCTGTGTTGGATGTAGGAGCGGAAAAAGGAAATGGTTTTCTCAAAGAAAAATTTGTCGACCCATCAGAAATGCACATTGGTTTCGAAATAAAGAGTGCAGAAAAAAAATACGAATATTCATTCTATTGAATACCCATTTGAGTTTCTTCAAAATTGAAAGTTGAACATGTTGAATTGAGGAGCGGAAAACATAATTGATTCTCTTGAAGAAAAAATTTTCCCATCCTTACTGCACCCATCACAATTGTATTATAATCTTCGAAATGAGGTAGACAGAAACCAGTTTTGAGTATGTAGTCTCCTGAACATTTCAGAAATTTTAAAAACGGACACTTTTGTATGTCAGAAGATTATTGAAATGAGGAGTGACAGAAACCAAATTTGAGTATTTCGAGTTTCTTCAAAATTGAAACTTTTATATCTTTTCTTGTGTATTTCGAATTTCATCAAAACTGAAACTTTTATATCTTGGACGTGGGAGCATAAAACAGCCGATAGATACTCTATTTTTATTTTGACCATCTTGTTTGTTCCACCAAATGTGTCATGATCTTTATTAAAAGAAGTGGAATGCACAAATTTTCAATAGGTCGTTTTTTATATGCGTATTGATAAATAATCAACTTGGAGGTTTGAATATATAGGATGGAAAAGCGGACAAATTTAATGATTATTTCAAGGAACATTTTGTATCATCGTTTTTCGACCCATCAGAAATGTATCTAAATTTTTGAAATAAGGAAGGACAGAAACAATATTCGAATATTTAGTCTATTGAATACCCATTTAATTTTCTTCAAAATAGAAACATGAAAATGCAAGATTGAGCAGCGGAAAAACATATCGATATTTAGTTTTTTCAAAATAGAAAGTTGATGATGTAGGACGGTGGATCGGAAAAGAGTCGATGATTACTATAATTTATATAATGATACAATTTCTTTTCGACCCAGCACAAACATCGGTGACGGAAGTTCTTTGCAATTAATTGCTCCGACGTTTGAAATATGCGGATGAACCGTTGTATTCGGGTAAGTTTTAGTTTTGTTTTTCACGCAGGTACCACAAATAATCATCGGAATGGGACGAGTTAATTATATTGAAGCCTTGATACTCGTTGCGTTTGATATTCCTGCTCGACTTTTTTCAGCTGCCCTAGATACATACAGTCCCAAGCTAGGGCTTGAAATCCCTAGACAAATTTATTGGCAGCTAAGTAGTTTGGATACGCTTTTCGGGTCAAAAGAGACAAATGTTTCACTCTTAGAATACAAATTCTTCTTTGAACTTTACCACTGACACATGAAGAATTTTTTTATCGATCCATTCTACAAATCTGGTTCTTGGTAAGTTTTTGCTTCTAGCAGCATTTTCAACTGGCAAACTTCCGGGTAAATTACTTTTTTTGATTGAACTGCAACACTGCAAAAAAAGACTCTTCAGGTGAGTTGTAATCGTGCAAAGCATCAAAAATCGTCTTGGAAATTGGGCTTTTTAACACAAATTCGACCGCTTCGTGACTTAGAACAATGTGGGATGAGCTTTTATATTTCTTCAAATTGTAAGGAAGTTGCTCCGGATATCTGTCCATGTTTGGCTTCAAAGAAGGACCTTAAAAACAGGTGAATTCAAATTTGAATTTTTGCCCACTTGAAAAATTCAAAGATTTCAGTATTTTTTTTCCTGTTTGCTTGAGCTCATTGTCTCTTCTCCAGCTATCTGTTGGCTATGATTTGAAATATAAAATAAAAATAGGTTTGTATTTCAATGGTGCCTTTCAATTTCAAAGTGTTTACTGATTGAGGGTTTTGATAAAAAGTGAAAGTAAATTGCTCGGGCAGTGTTGCATAAATGGGTTAATGTTCGGATGGGATCAACGAAGATTAAAAATTAGTAGTAACAATTAGTAGTCATTTGGAGCAGTATTGCAGTGATTTGCAAATATAATATGAACATTAAAAGAAAATCGCTTAATTGGGAAACCTTCAGTAAAATAATTGGCCTAAAGATATCATGTATGTTTCTTGTTGTTAAAGGTTGATCCTTTCTCCTCAATCTTCAGCTGTTAAAAAAAGAATGTCAAAATAAAGAAAAAGAAAAAAAAGCATAGTGCTCAAAGTCAACTAAGAATTAGAAAAAAACTGATAAGAAAAAAAATCTCCACAAATGCCCAGAATTAAGAACCGATTGCGTAAAAAGTCGGAAACTGCTATTTTTCAACTTTGTTTCATTGAAATATCCAGACAAAATTTACCTCTTCATAATTTAAACTTTGTCTGGGACATCATTTCAATTTACTGTATTTCGAGACTTTAATGAGCATAAAATAATTTCAGCATACACCAACCTTCAACTAAGTTTGCACCCTTCAAGTTTTTAAGGCTATTTGTGACCAGAAGAAACTCTTCCCCCGTCAAGTGCACGTAGTATTTCCTCTTGTCAGATCGGGCCATAAGATTTTCCATACACTGAAGAACCGCTTTCAGAATAGACACGTCTCCCCAAGTGATGTCGACAGGATTTGAGGCCACGAAGACGTTTTCCGGGAAGCAATCTACAAGTCACTGCATCTAAAAGTACTTGCAATTAAACTTTTTGAAAAACCATTCGAAGATATCTGATATATCGAACTATTACTCATACTTTTTAGTATAGATTTAAGGTGAAGAAAGCTCTTCTTGCTCAATTGATGATTTTTTGATATGTCTGAAATTTTGGAAAGTCTCGGGAACCGTAAAATTAATTTTGACTGTGACTGAAAAATATTTCCTTTTTTCATCTATATATATAGCTAAGTATTGATCTGTTTTCATAAGAGAACAAAATTGAAACCAAAATTTTGCTGTTACTTTGTAAAAAAAATTTTAGTGACAAGGTAAAAATCATGCCATGTATTTGAACTCTTTATCCGCCCCTTCATCGACGTGGAAACAGTAGAAGTTGTTCTTCGTGTAGATCAACCTCAGCAACTGCTCCACTTGATCGAAGTTATGGTAAACCAAAATTCCGAAGGCGATTGGAAACTCTCTCTAAGTCATTCACTGATTCTCTCTTATTGAAATATAAATGCTCGGCGAAATATTTTTCACAAGTTGCTGATGAAATGTAGTCGAGAGTTTTCGCGTTGAATCGATGACGCTCTAGAGTGCGCCAATTAACAAGAAGTTTCGAAGCGCTCTCATTCGCAAAGTTGTCGCAAATATGACTTAAATCAGATTGTTTCGAGGTCAGATCACACGTATTTTCTGTTTCATTCCTGAAGGTGTACATTTTTTCTTCCAGGAAAAATCTCTTGTTAACTCTATTTTTGACAGTGTCATAATGAGTTACGTGTGCTATTGTTGTAATCATAAAAATAAAAATGCGAAGAAAAAAAACTTTCTCAAATTCGATCTCAGCATAATTTATCAAGAACTATAACCGATTGAATCAAAACGCATCTGAATTGCTTTCATTGTTTTGATTTATATTCCTCAAAACAATAGTTTTGATTTCTATGGCTCAAAAATACTGTGGTGAACGAATTGTTAATAAGTGTAGGTCGTTGGCTTTCCTGAGTTGCCAATAGTTTTTAAGTGTTTTACTTAATCCGAAAACCAACGAGATTCAAATTTTTTATTCAATTCGCCGGATTTTTTTTCGTCCAACCATTGAAACAGGAAGACATGAAATTTTCAAATGTTGCTTATGATTTAAAATTGATGCAAAGCAGTGGTTTCCGATTGAAGAATAAACGTCCTAACTAAATGCAGAATACAATAAGCGTACGTAACAGGTTGCTCTTCAGTGATAACCGGGTGGTGGTTAAATATATAATAATTGTAGATAAGGGTACACCGTCTGTTTATCCAACTACCTATTTTTAGCGCGATAGGTCGTGCAACTTCTTAGTCTAACATGGTCTTATAAATAGATCCTAAACATTACTGGTGAAATATTTAGATTAAGATATAGAGATCGTGAAGCAATAACTATAGAAAAACCTGTTTTCAGAAAAAAAACCTCGAATGTGGTTTTGTCTTTGATTCATGATCAATCGGGATCCGATTGTATGTTGCATCCATATATTTTTGCTTTTTTCCTCGGGTTTTTGGGCAAAAGTCGCTTGGGGGGAAATGTTTTACTAGGCCAGAGAGAGTGATTAGAGCAAGATGTGTACGATTTGCTTTGGGAATTTAGATCGTAGAACTGTGCTCAGGTTTTCGACGAGAAATTCCAGAGTGAGATACGATATATACGATAAATATGGTGTAGTGAGGAGACTGTGCCATAAATATTTTTCTCAACCTCATTGTACTCAGTTTTCCTCCCTTATGGAAGTATCAATTGGTGGTATTCTATGCAGCAAGAACGTCCAAACTGTTTTTGGTGGTTTTCTTTTGTTCAGCGACGTGTTTTTTGTTCAGCGACGGGAATTTTCTTTACAGTAAAACATAATTTTTTGCATCGGGGTGAAACTTGACGAAACACGCATTTATTAAAAGTCTGCTAGATTTGGATGAATATCAAACACCAGCAAAGCTAACCTACGCGATTTTCATAAGTTTTTATAAATTGGAATTCATACATTCAGTCGTTAGGTTTCCTGAACATAAGTTAGGTTTTTGACATAAAAACGAATTATAGCAACAATATTTGATATAACTGAATGTTAAGACAAACTACACATGATGAAGTGAAAACGGGTTTTGATCTTTGTATTGGGCCTTTCAGTCTTTTTCTGCTTCTAAAAACCAAGTATCGCAAAAAAATCGTCAAAAAGATGGGTGTGCAGCAATATGTTGTTGGAGCCTTTTCGGTTGTGATTTCATTGTGAATAGAAAACTTTTGAAAATTTACGCGGTATTGAGAAGTCTGGCTTGTTTGTTTTATAGATTTGCATTTCACTTTCACAGTTGCAAGCTAGCATGCGCAGTATATTGAGATGACTCGCTTTTTTCAACCTAACTCGCTAATGAAAGAGTAGGTGCTGCGGCCATTTGCAATAATGAATGACACAGTTGCAACTTATAAAGAGGATTTATCTGAAAAGACATCTTACAAGCAAACTTATCTGAAGAGAAAAAACTATAAATATACTCATACTGGATACCTTATTTTTGCATCGTTCTTTGGCTAAATTAATCCTTGAGTAAATCTGCTTTTATTATCTGTCAATAGGGGCGGATCTAGGAGTTTATCGAGGGGGGGGGGGGGGGGGTTGCGCATTTTCAAAAATTTTGGCGACCATGTTTTTTTAAGTTGACCAAATTGATTTTCTGAGATCTAAAGCACTTACAGACGCACTTAGGGTTAGAAAAAAAACAGGTAGGTCAAAAATTAGTTTTCTCCTATTTGGGTTAATCTTTATCAAAAAATTGCAATCATGAATTTTTCTTGTGTTTCACAGAGTTTTGCTTTCATATTTCTTAAGAGTGATGAACGTAGGGAAGACTCTCATATAGATTTGTTTTTTTTTTCAGGGAAAAGACTTAAAATTTGTTCACGCTCAATTTTGATTTTCCGCGGTTTGACTTGTGATTTTTTCAAGTTCAGTACTTATCTTTTGTTAAAAGGAAGTCAAACTCCACTATCGAACAGCAAAATAAGGTCAATAAAGGTCACAAAAAACGTGATTGACTTCTAATTTTGAAATTGGAATTTAATTCTAAAATTGGGTTATGTTAATGTTAACAAAGAAGTGTCCATCATAAATGTTCTACAAATTCAAAGAGCTTTACTTTAAGGCCATCTAATTTTTATTCAAAACTTGAAGATTTTGAAGAAAAAAAAGTCGGTTCATTACTCTTTTCCAACTGCCAGTTGGCTATCTTTTTTCTACAAGTTGAAGTTTTTTCAAAAATGAGTCAGTTTTTTCAGTATTTTTTTTCCTGTTTGCTTGAGCTCATTGTCTCTTTTCCAGCTATCTGTTGGCTATGATTTGAAATTTAAAATTATATAGGTTTGTATTTCAATGGTGCCTGCCCAAGTGTTTACTGATTGAGAGTTTTGATAAAAAGTGAAAGTAAATTGCTCGGGCAGTGTTGCATAAATGGGTTAATGTTGGGATGGGATCAACGAAGATGAAAAATTAGTAGTAACAATTAGTAGTC
Source organism: Symsagittifera roscoffensis (assembly GCF_963678635.1). Taxonomy (NCBI): domain Eukaryota; kingdom Metazoa; phylum Xenacoelomorpha; order Acoela; family Convolutidae; genus Symsagittifera; species Symsagittifera roscoffensis. Next base: position 10,403,162 of record NC_087064.1, read on the forward strand.
ATTTGGATCAGTATTGCAGTGATTTGCAAATATTATGTGAACATTAAAAGAAAATCGCTTTATTGGGAAACCTTCAGTAACAAAGTTGGCCTAAAGATATCATGTATGTTTCATGTTGTTAAAGGTTGGTAGTTTTTCAACCAAAGCATCCTCCATGTTGAATTGAAATCTTCATGCGCTATGGATGCAACATTTAAACTTTTCTATCGTTTACAATGTTTAAGAAATCTTAGGTCGCAATGCATAAGAAGCACTCAAGAATAACCATCAAGCTCAATGTTTAAGAGGCGTTAAGGCAAGAATTTGTGGAACTTTGAATTTTTTTTAAGTCTCGAGTATTCAAGAATTATTTTTGGAAAAGATCCAAAACGCATTTAACAAAAGAAACTCGATTCAACTTCAAAGCTAGACTACCTTATCATTTTTTGTTCAAAATTTTCGTTACAAATTCATTCCAGTCTGAAACGAATCAACAAAACCAGCCTTCTCCTTGCTTATAAAAACTAATTTTTAGTGAACCGATTCATGCGATTTATGAAATGAGGAGTGACAAGAATAATTGTTAGTGAACCGATTCGATGCGATTTATGAAATGAAGAGTGACAAGAAAATTTTTTGAAATTTTAGTCCTGTGGATACCCATTCTAATATTTGTTAATAAGGAAACTAGAATATGATGGATGGAGAAGCTGAAAAAGTTATTTGAGTATTTCATTTTGTTTTCAAAATAGAAACTTAGATGTTGGATGGGAAAGCGTAAAACAATCGATGAAAGCTTTAAAAAATATTTTGACTATCTTAATTATTTAACCTCTAATTTTCATGATCTTTGAGATAGTGAAAAAAGCAAATTTTCAATATGTAGTCTATTAAATACCCATTTGAATTATTTTCAAAATGAGATTTTGATGAGATTGGATAGAGAAGCGGAAAAAGTTAATGATTATTTCAAGTAACATGTTGTCTCAATAGTTTTTGACCCATCAGAACTGCAGCATGATTTTTGAAATAACGAATGACAGAATCAAAATTTGAGTTTTTGTAGGAATGTAGGATTGAGGATCGGAAATCATTATTGGTGCTTTCAAGAAACGTTTTGTCCCTTTTTTTTGCACCCATCATAATCGTTTGTTGATCTTTGAAATAAGAAAGACACTAACCAATTTTGAATATGTAGTCTCTTGAATATTTCTGATTTTTTTCAAATTAGAAATTTTTGTGTTGGATGTAGGAGCGGAAAAAGGAAATGGTTTTCTCAAAGAAAAATTTGTCGACCCATCAGAAATGCACATTGGTTTCGAAATAAAGAGTGCAGAAAAAAAATACGAATATTCATTCTATTGAATACCCATTTGAGTTTCTTCAAAATGGAAAGTTGAACATGTAGGATTGAGGAGCGGGAAGCATTATTGATTCTCTTGAAGAAAAAATTTTCCCGTCCTTACTGCACCCATCACAATTGTATTATTATCTTTGAAATAAGGTAGACAGAAACCAGTTTTGAGTATGTAGTCTCCTGAATATTTCAGAAATTTTAAAAACGGACACTTTTGTCAGAAGATTTTTGAAATGAGGAGTGACAGAAATTTGAGTATTTCGAATTTCTTCAAAGTTGAAACTTTTATATCTTTTCTTGTGTATTTCGAATTTCATCAAAACTGAAACTTTTTTATCTTGGACGTGGGAGCATAAAACAGCTCTATTTTTATTTTGACCATCTTGTTTGTTCCACCTCAAATGTGTCATGATCTTTCTTAAAATAAGTGGAATACGCAAATTTTCAATAGGTAGTTTTTTATATGCGTATTGAAATATAATCAACTTGGAGGTTTGAATATATAGGATGCAAAAGCGGAAAAATTTAATGATTATTTCAAGGAACATATTGTATCATCGTTTTTCGACCCATCAGAAATGTATCTAAATTTTTGAAATAAGAAAGGACAGAAACAATATTCGAATATTTAGTCTATTGAATACCCATTTAATTTTCTTCAAAATAGAAACATGAAAATGTAAGATTGAGCAGCGGAAAAACATATCGATTCTTTCTTTCACATAACGTTTTGTCCCATCTTTTTTGCACCTATCACAATTTTATGTTGATCTTTGAAATAAGATAGACAGAAACCAGTTTTGAATATGTAATATCTTGAAAATTTTAAATTTTTTAATGATAAAAACGTTGATATGCCAGATTTAGGAGCGAAAAAACACGTGATTCTTTCAAAGAACGTGTTGTCTCATCACTTGCTGACCCATCAAAATGTATCTTTGTTTTTGAAAAAAAGGAATGACATAATCAAAGTTTGAATATTAAGTGTATTGAATGCCTAATTGAATTGTTTTTTGAGGAGCAAAAAAGCTAGTGACTCTTTCAAGGAGCATGCTGTTCCATCACCACTTTTCGACCCATCACAAATATGTCTAGATTTTTGACATATAGACTAACATAAACAAAAATTGAATATATAGTCCCTTGAATACTGAGTATTTAGGAGGGAAGATCGGAAAAAAATTATTGATTTTCTCAAAGAACTTTTTGTTAAATTTTTCTAGCATCCATCATAATTGTTTCTTGATCTTTGAAATAAGATAGGCAGAAATCAGTTTTGGAAAGGTAGTCTCTCGATTTTTTCTGATTGTTTAAAAATTTGCGATGATTGTCTTATCACTTTTCGACCTATTAGAAATATATCTTCATTTTTGAAATAAGGAATGACAGAAACAAAATCGGGAAATTTTATGTAATGATTACCCATTTGATTTTCTTTTAAAAAGAAAATTTGGATATGTAGGATGGAGGAGCGGAAAAGGCTAATGATTTTTGCAAGGATAGTATTGTCCCATCACTTTTCTACCATCACAAATGTATCTTGATCTTCGAAATAAAGACAAGAAGAAATGAAATTGAATATATGATCTATCGAATATCCATATTTAGTTTTTTCAAAATAGAAAGTTGATGATGTAGGACGGTGGAGCGGAAAAGAGTCGATGATTACTATAATTTATATATTGATACATTTTTTTTTCGACCCAGCACAAACATCCGTGGCGGAAGTTCTATGCAATTAATTGCTCCGACGATTTGAAATATGCGGATGAACCGTTGTATTCGGGTAAGTTTTCGTTTTGTTTTCCACGCAGGTACCACAAATAATCATCGGAATGGGACGAGTTATTTATATTGAAGCCGTGATACTCGTTGCGTTTGATATTCCTGCTCGACTTTTTTCAGCTGCCATAGATACATACAGTCCCAAGCTAGGGGTTGAAATCCCCAGACAAATTTATTGGCAGCTAAGTAGTTTGGATACGCTTTTCGGGTCAAAAGAGACAAATGTTTTACTCCTAGAATACAAATTCTTCTTTGAACTTTACCACTGACACATGAAGAATTTTTTTTATCGATCCATTCTACAAATCTGGTTCTTTGTAAGTTTTTGCTCCTAGTAGCATTTTCAACTGGCAAACTTCCGGGAAAATTACTTTTTTGATTGAACTGCAACACTGCAAAAAAAGACTCTTCAGGTGAGTTGTAATCGTGCAAAGCACCGAAAATCGTCTTGGAAATTTGGCTTTTTAACACAAATTCGACCGCTTCGTGGCTTAGAACAATGTGGGATGAGCTTTTATATTTCTTCAAATCGTAAGGAAGTTGCTCCGGATATCTGTCCATGTTTGGCTTCAAAGAAGTACCTTAAAAACAGGTGAATTCAATTTTGAATTTTTGCCCATCATTTCTCCTCATTCTTCAGCTATTAAAAAAAGAATGTCAAAATAAAGAAAAAGGAAAAAAGCATAGCGCTCAAAGTCAACTAAGAATTAGAAAAAAAGTGATAAGCAAAAAATTCTCCAAAATTGCCCAGAATTAAGAACCGATTGCGTAAAAAAAATCAGAAACTGCTATTTTTCAAATTTACTACTCCGTTTTGCAAGTCGGGACTTTTATTCTCAGAAAATTTTGTTCCAGAAAAATATCCAGACAAAATTACCTGATCATAATTTTAACTTTGTCTGGGACATCATTTCAATTTACTGTATTTGCGAGACTTTAATGAGCATAAAATAATTTCAGCATACACCAACCTTCAACTAAGTTTGCACCCTTCAAGTTTTTAAGGCTAGTGACTAGCTCTAAATTTGTGACCAGAAGAAACTCTTCCCCCGTCAAGTGCACGTAATATTTCCACTTGTCAGATCGGGCCAGAAGATTTTCCATACACTGAAGAACCGCTTTCAGAATAGACACGTCTCCCCAAGTGATGTCGACAGGATTTGAGGCCACGAAGACGTTTTCCGGAAAGCAATCTACAAGCCACTGCATCTAAAAGTACTTGCGATTAAACTTTTTGAAAAATCACTTTAGAGGATATCTGATATATCGAACTCTTACTCATACTTTTTAGTATAGATTTAAGGTTACAAAAGAAAAAAGGTAAAAGTAAAACTGTGAAGAAAGGTCTTCTTGCTCAATTGATGATTTTTTTGATATGTCTAAAATTTTGGAAAGTCTCGGGAACCGTAAAATTAATTTTGGCTGTGACTGAAAAATATTTCCTTTTTTTCATCTACATATTAAGTATTGATCGGCTTTCATAAGAGAACAAATTTGAAACCAAAATTTGGTTGTTACTTTGTAAAAAAAATTTTAGTGACAAGGTAAAAATCATACCATGTATTTGAACTCTTTATCCGCCCCTTCATCGACGTGGAAACAGTAGAAGTTGTTCTTCCTGTAGATCAACCTCAGCAACTGCTCGACTTGATCGAAATTATGGTAAACCAAAATTCCGAAGGCGATTGGAAACTCTCTCTCTAAATCATTCACTGATTCTCTCTCATTGAAGTGTAAATGCTCGGCGAAATATTTTTCACAAGTTGCTGATGAAATGTAGTCGAGAGTTTTCGCGTTGAACCGATGACGCTCTAGAGAACTCCAATTAACAAGAAGTTTCGAAGCGCTCTCATTCGCAAAGTTGTCGCAAATAAGAGTCAAATCAGAGTATTTCGATGTCAGCTCACCCGTTTTGTCTGCTTCTTTCCCGAAGGTGTACATTTTTTCTTCCAGAAATAATCTCTTTTTAACTCTATTTTTGACAGTGTCATAATGAGTTACGTGTGTTATTGTGATAATCATAAAAATCAAACATGCGAAGAAAAAAAACTTTCTCAAATTTGATCTCAGCATAATTATCAAGAACTATAACTGATTAAATCAAAACGCATCTGAATTGCTTTCATTGTTTTGTTCTTATTTTGATTTCTATGGCTCAAAAATGCAGTGGTGAATGAATTGTTAATAATTGTAGATTTTCGGATTTCCTGAGTTAACTATAATTTGCGTTGACCGTTGGAGTCACGTAATCTAATTTATTGTTTTACTATATTCGAAAATCAAAGAGATTCAAATTATTTTTTTATTCTATTCGCCGGATTTTTTAAAGTCCAACCATTGAAATAGAAAGACATGAAGTTTTCAAATGTTGCTTATGATTTAAAGTCGATGCAAGCAGTGATTTCTGATTGAAGAATGAACATCCTAAGTAAATGCAGAATACAATAAAGCGTACGTAACATGTTGCTCAGCATAATTTATCAAGAACTATAACCGATTGAATCAAAACGCATCTGAATTGCTTTCCTTGTTTTGATTTATATTGCTCAAAACAATAGCTTTGATTTCTATGGCTCAAAAATACTGTGGTGAACGAATTGTTAATAAGTGTAGGTCTTTGGGTTTCCTGAGTTGCCAATAGTTTGCGTTGACCGATCGAGGCAAGGCAATGTTTTTTTAAATGTTTTACTTAATCCGAAAACCAACGAGATTCAAGTTTTTTATTCAATTCGCCGGATTTTTTTAGTCCAACCATTGAAGCAGGAAGACATGGAATTTTCAAATGTTGCTTATGATTTAAAGTTGATGCCAAGCAGTGATTTCCGATTGAAGAATGAACATCCTAAGTAAATGCAGAATACAACAAGACTGCTCGTATCAGGGCGAAGCCCTGAATGTTCCGACAGCCTTTTAAGGTTTTATGGAGCAGTAATAACATGAAAAAAATTAAATGTAATAAAATAAAATGAAAAAATTTTTTTTCTAAAATTTGAAATTTTTTATCAAAATCATCCCCCCACACGCCATATAAGGTACAAAAGGATAATTTAGCTCCTTGTAACAAATCAATTATGGCAAATAAGCTTCTTTCAACCAATTTGGAACGATCTTAAGAGGGATTAAATATCCGCTTACGCGTTAATAGCGCGAAATATATCGCGCGTTAATAGTCCCAAATTGGCCAAAATGGCAATCTTTAAACCCCCATAACTTTACGAAAAATGATCACAGGTGAAACATTTTTTCAAATTTGAGCTCAGGACAACAATAGCTTTTCAATGATATAAAAAAATTCCGTCAAAAACGGCTAGGTAAAAAGTCGAAATTTGTCTGAAGAAAAAAAAAACCCACCCCGAGCACAAATATTCCGTTACTTTCGTATCGAAAGTCGGAACAATAAGCGTACGTAACAGGTTGCTCTTTAGTGATAACCGGGTGGTGGTTAAATATATAGTAATTTTAGATAAGGGTACACCGTCTGTTTCTCCAACTATTTTTGAACAGATAGGTCGTGCATCTTCATAGTCTAACATTGGTCTTATTAATAGATCCTAAACACTACTGGTTAAGCAATTATTGTGAGATCAATTTTACTTCAATCAATAAGAAAGCGCGGTTTGACTCTGCGGACAGTCGGAAGATAAAGTGATAGATATTAATATTAGTTATGGGATATGATTGGTAAGTGATAAACACTTAACAATCATATTCAGGACAGAGGATATATAGATAACTATAAAAAAAAACTTGATTTCAGAAAAAACTTCCAGTGTGGTTTTTCTTTTATTCATGATCAATCGGATCCCATGTTGCATCAAATTTTTAGCTTCTTTTGTCTGGTTTTTGGGCAATAGTCGTTCGGGGGAAATGTTTTACTAGGCCAGAGAGGGTGATTAGAGCAAGATTTGTACGATTTGCCTCGGGAAGTTAGATCGTAGAATTGTGCTCAGGTTTTCGACGAGAAATTCCAGAATGAGATACGACATATACGATGTATCTGGTGTAGATAATTAGAGCCATATAATTTGGATTATATGGATTCCACTTACAGTTGCGGATTCCGCAACAGCTCAATTTAACGGTACAAATATTTTATCATTTGTTTATGGATTCCACAAACTGTTCTGGATTCCGCAAATTCGCCTATTTTTGGAACGATTTTGAGCGATACAATGATTTAGGTATTTGTTTGTGGAATCCAAAACAGCAATGAAGATCAAAGAAAAGTAGCAATCTTGCGGATTCCACGACAAATCTGATTTTGGCCTGTTGCGGATTCCGCTTACAATGCAGAGAATGCACAGTTTGGCCTCGTAATGGAAGTGAGCCATATAGTTTTTCTCAACCTCGTTGTACTCAGTTTTCCTCCTATATGAAAGTGTCATGTCAATTGGTGGTGTTCTCAGCAGCAAGAACGTCCAAACTGTGTTTGTTTACTTTCTTTTGTTCAGCGACGTGTCGCTTTAAAGTTTGGAGGCACGTTTTTACTGTACAACGTATAAGTTATTGCATCGGGTTGAAACTTGTTAACGAAATACGTATTTACTAAAAGTCTGCTGGACCGCTTTAGATTTGGATGAATATTAAACACCAGCAAAGCCAACCAACTCGATTTCCATAGGTTTTTATCAATTGGAACTCGTACATTCAGTCGTTAGGTTTCCTGGACGGTTAATCGTTGAACACAAATTTATAATCAAACAAATAGTTTTAAAACATTGCGCGTTTTCGCGGGTTGTGAAATTTTGCAGATTTTTTGTAGTTTTTTTTTCGAAAAAAAAAATTGAGTGAAGTTGACTTTTCTAAAAACTTGCCACCATGCAAACTTCGTATTCACCGATGGTCTAGTCTAATTTTGTTTTTTTTTTAATTAAAAACGATTTATAGCTATAATTTTGGATAAGATCGAATGTTAAGACTGAAATATACAAACTACACATGATGAAGTGAAAATGAATTTCGATCTTTGTATTGGGCATTTCAGTTTTTTTCTGTTTCTAAAAACCAGGTATCGCAAAAAAATCGTCAGATGGGGTAGAGAGCAATATGTTGTTGGAGCCTTTTCGGTTGTGATTTCATCGAGACTAGAAAACTTTTGAAAAGTTATTCGGTATTGAGAAGTCTGGCTTGTTTGCTTTATAGATTTGCATTTCGTTTTTACACTTGCAAGCTAGCAGGCGCAGTGTATTGAGTTGACTCGCTTTTCTCAACCTAATTTGCTAATAAAGATCTCATTTGGTGGCCCTTATGTTATATTATTGTACCGACTTTCGATACGAAAGTAACGGAATATTTGTGCTCGGGGTGGGTTTTTTTTCTTCAGACAAATTTCGACTTTTTAACTAGCCATTTTTGACGGAATTTCTTATATCATTCGAAAGGTATTGCTGTCTTGAGATCAAGTTTGAAAAGATATTTCACCTGTGATCATTTTTCGTAAAGTTACGGGGGTTTAAAGATTTCCATTTTGGCCAATTTGGGACAATTACCGCGCGATATATTTCGAGCTATTAACGCGTAAGCGGAGAGTTAATCCGTCTTAGAAATCGTTCCAAATTGGTTAGAAGAAGCTTATTTGCCATAATTGGTTTGTTACAAGGAGCGAAATCTTTCCTTTTGTTTTTTGGTTCCATGACATTCTACCCTATTCCAATCTACCCTATACCATTCTACCCTATAATTAAAACAATTGAAACTTACCCCATCCTCTTGAAGAATCCGAAACAGTATATTTCCGAACAAATCAAAGAACCATTAATTATGATCAAAGAATAATTGACGCACGTGAACAAAATATCAAAGCAACGTAAAACTTGCGCGTTCAAAATGGAAATGAGTTCAAAGCATGAACGAACAGAAATTTTAATCCAATGTTGCTATAGAAATGCGTTGCGGCTATTTCTTAAACAAACAAAAGTCATATCACATCAAGTCGACATAGCGTAGCGGATAATGCCTGTGTTTGAAAATCAAAAGCTCGAAAGATCAAATCACCAAGAAGTCAAATTTTGAATGAAATTCAAAAATTACTGAGGGTTGACTAGTTGATCACAAAAGGAGGGGTAGACCCCCCAGTACCAGGCCAAGGCGGTACTGGGGGGCGGGGTGAGGGAGAAGGTAAAATTCTTTTGGTATTGGCCTCTATTACCTCCCAAAATTTCAGCCCTCTACGGCCACGGGAACCTCAAAAAGTGTATTTTTTTTAGAAATTAAATTGAATTTTTGAAAAATTCACAAAGTTTGTTAAAATAAACTGAGTAAGGAATGACTTAATTGCGCGAGAGAATACAAATAGGTTAAAATAGAATCTTTGTTAAAATTGTTGCAAATGTTTTTCACTTTCTCGTTCAATTCCCTGTACTTCTTTCGACTGGGGTTGCTGTTTCCTCCCATTGCTTTCATTATATTAAATTTCTGATTTGCAGCATCCAGTTTTATTTGTTCCAGAAAGGTGTGAACGGATGGGTGGTTTCCTTTGAAGAGAGTAGCAACGCCAAGATGCCAGACTTCTACAGCATTTGTTGTCCTTATTAACCCAGCAGCTGCTTCTTCGGAATGATTCCAAAGGTTTACTGGGAAGAGAGGTTCGCGAGAATTCCTTCCGATGGTTTCGCCTTTAATGTAGGTGCGCTGAAAGTATGAGGCTACCTCATCAAGTTTTTGAGTGATATTGTCGTCAAGATCAAATTTGTCCGACACGTTTTCGATTTCCTCAATGACCAAGTCAAAAGCAGCATTGACCATTTCAACTGGTACGAAACTTAGGGCTGGAGTTGAATGTGTTTGGTGTAGAGTTGATAAAATTGAATCGGGCAAACTTTGAACGTTCCATCACACAGCCAAACATCTCGATGTAATATCAAACTCTGCACGAGAAGCCTTGCATCCGAACGACCAGGAAATACTTCGTGCGTGTGCTCATTTCTACAGGAAATATGATCGTTTTCTCTGGTTATTGCTGTCGTTTTGCATTTATGGGACCCTCATCTTGAACACTTCCAGTGAATGTTTCCATTCTTTGTTTCCTGTTTTTTCGTAAACTCGTGGCCACCGATTACAAGCGTTCGCCGATTCTGTTGGGATAAACCCCAAGAAATTTGACCATTTTAGTAGATGTTATTCCAAAGAAAATTGATATAATGACGTAGTTTTGGTTTCATTCTTGTACGTGATTTTGAAAATTGGGGATTAAAACTTGTTAATTGAAATAAATTTCAGATTTTGAGGCTCTAATTGCGATTTAGTCTTTAGAACAATTTCCTTAAGTGAAAGACTCAATTGAGTCCAAAAATTTAGACTCAAATGAATTAACACGTGCTGTATCTTTCCGATTCTAATTAGGACTTTGAAAGATTACATTATGATACCTCATTATGGTATATAGGGCAGATTAGTATAGGGTAGATTAGTATAGGGTAGATTGGTTTAGGGTAGATTGGTATGTAGGGTATAATTGCATAGGGTAGAATGGTATAGGGTAGTTTGGAATAGGGTAGATTGTCCTGCCACCTGTTTTTTATATGGCGTGTGGGGGGATGATTTTCATAAAAAAGTTTCACATTTTAGAAGAAAAAAATTTTCTTTTGTTTTATTTCATTGAATTTTTTCATGTTATTACTGCTCCATAAACCTTAAAAGGCAGTCGGAACATTCAAGGCTTCGCCCTGATACGAGAAGTCTTGTCTTGTTTGCTACCTATCACTGGCAATTTTGTAGCATACATAGCTGCAATATTAATGGCTAGTGATAATAAAGTTTCAAGGGACCGCGGGGCTGATGCGGGAACGTGAAACTGGAAATCCTGAAATTGCACGTCTAAATCTGACAGAGCAAAAGTGTTACTAATTTGGGGCTTATTTCTTTGTTTGCTTCGACCATTGAAAATAGGGAGGAACTTAATATTGGCGTTCATTTTAGTTTTTTCTTTTTTTTTCTCAGCTTTATTGTTTTCCAAGCCAAAACAGGTAACCAAAATAATAATCGGACAGAGTCGAATGATATATCATATTAAAGTCTCTTTAGTCGTAATTTGAACGAAATTTAAAATTTACAAACATTCCATCACAGCGTCAAGAAAATAATTTGAAACGAGCAGGCGTATCAATGGCTTTTTATGGATGAAGAATAAGCCTATTCAAGCCTTGAAAATCTAAATTGACCAAATTTAATTTAATTTTTGAAGTTTCTTAGCGCTATTTCGAGATGCAAAAAAATCTGAAAATTTCAAACTCAATTTTGTTTTGTATTTTCAGAAAGTTTGTTTTTTTTTGTAACGTTTTTTTGTTTGTTTTTCTAGTCATTTTGCGGCTTAAACTGATGTCCACCTGACCAATTTTACAAAGAGTGTCGAATATGTTTAACTTCTAGGTTGTTGTCTAATCTTTCTACCAAACCACGCAAAAAAAAAACCACGCACTCAATTGAAAAAAAAATGTAATGTTTCAAGAGTATGGTCGATACATTCTGTGACACTGGCACAGCAAACGGCTATCCGTGTTTCTAATTTCACATTAAAAAACTGCTTTTTTTTCTCGCTAGTGCTTGCAGAGGGAAGTTTTCGTCTAATCGTAAGTTTTGCGTTTGCGTGAGTAAAGCCAGACATTCCACCGCAAGTCGTATGATTAAAATGTTTAAAAAAACTTAATTTTAAGATTAATAACTGTTGGAAGTTTTCATTGTCAATTTGTCATTCGTTTTGGAAAAACAACTGAACTCAAATCAACATGAAATAATGTTCTAAGCTTGCTTTTGACTCCTCTCCCTTACGAAAACATTTGGGAAAACTTAGCAATGTTTTTTTTAAATTTAATGGTCTCCTTTTACGTTAGCCTTCTACGTTACCTGCCGCAAATTGGTTTTACCCTTTTGATTTGTGCCTTCAAATTCTCATGCCATTTTACAAGTAACTCCTAACTATAACTCAAGTTCCAATTAAAATTTGTAGCGGTAAAGCTGATTTTCAGGAACTCTTCAGATTGAATTTTTGTTCCGACTTTCGATACGAAATTAACGGATTATTTGTGCTCGGGGTGGGTTTTTTTTCTTCAGACAAATTTCGACTTTTTAACTAGCCATTTTTGACGGGATTTTTTAACATCATTCAAAAGGTATTGTTGTCCTGAGCTTAAACTTGAAAAGATATTTCACCTGTGATCATTTTTCGTAAAGTTATGAGGGTTTAAAGATTGCCATTTTGACCAATTTGGGACAATTAACGCGCGATATAATTCAGGCTATTAACGCGTAAGCGGAGATTTAATCCGTCTTATAAATCGTCCCAAATTGGCTGAAAGAAGCTTATTTGCCATAATTGATTGGATACTAGGAGCGAAATCTATTCTTTTGTACTTTATATGGCGTGTGGGGGGATGATTTTCATGAAAAATTTCAAATTTATAAAAAAAAATTTTCGTTTTATTTTATTTAATTTAATTTTTTAAATGTTATTACTGCTGCTCCATAAACCTTAAAAGGCAGTCGGAACATTCAGGGCTTTGCCCTGATACGAGCAGTCTTGTTTTTAATGAGTTTTGAACTTGTTTCAATAGGCTGGAGGAAATTATGTTCACTTTGAGAACGACTCCGCGTCAAGCAGTTTTTCCGGGTCCGATGTTATCCAAATAATTTAGCAGAGACCTTAAGACTTTCGATTTCAATTAAAATCGATTTCATTAAAGGAAAAAATATAGCTAAAAATTCATTTTTAATGATTCCAAAATCGCCCTTTTTTGTCAACGTTTTTGGATTAAACTTGCCTACGGATTTGATCATCATTGAAAACGATTTTAATCGGTTGAAGTTGAGTTTAAACTACTTTTTTGTATACCCATTTGATGCAAATTGTATTCAGAGTTTCTAGACTATCAAACAATTGAGAATTACAGGTCATGAAATTTAACATATAGTTTTCAATTGAACTTTATTTTTGACGTTTGACTGCATCAAAAATGTTTTTTTTTGTTTGATATTTGTTTCATATTTTTCAAACAAAATGGGGAATATTTGTTTTCTGAGGTGTTTTTTCCGACTTTCGAAGAAATCAGAAAAGAAATGCTCGGGCCGGTTTGTTCAAGTCATTTTTCAATTTTTTTTCAGCGATTTTGACGAAAAATTTTTGCATCATCTGAGTTATATTTTTATTCGGAACTCAAATATGATCATATTTTGTATGTTGCTCGTTTGGAACATTTTGTATAAATCGGAGCTTAAATTTGATTTTTTTTCGTAAGTTGCTAGTTAGGTCAAATTGGGATAAATAACGCGCGACATTATAGGTTCTTATAGCAACCTCACCCGGTGGATTAAATTGTTCCGAACTGAACAGAGGCAAGTGATTTGGTCATATTCATTAGAATACGAACAGCTTAAATCATCCTTTTGCAGTGTACAGCAGCGTTTTGAGAATAAAAGAAGAAACAAAGGAAAAATAAAACTTTTTTTGTGCATTTTTTCATTTATTTGTATCAATTTTTTCGAGCAGTTTTGTTTCTGCCCCGATTTTTGCGCCAGCACACAAACTGAAGCTGAAAAAAACAAACCATGGTCAAAAACAAAGCTGCGAATTTCAAACAAACCATGGTCAAAATTGTTTGCCATTTCTATCATTTAGTTCTTCTTTGTGCTCATTTGACTCATTTTGCTATGCCAAAAAGCCGGATGTATTTATTTGATTATTATGTAAACAAGTTTCTAAACTTTGCTTAAAATCTTTAAAAGGAACACATTTCCGGTGCAAACAAATTTTTAACCCCAAAACTTGGAGCTTTGAGCTCATCATATTCACCCCTAAGCGATGCTACATACTATGCTAGCTTTTGCAACTCACTTTAAAAGGCAGTAAATTATTGATTCTTTTCATATTTGGGCCAATTTTGGGGTGCTAATTGACCTAAAATTGATACAATTTTTACTTTTTTTAAATCAAAACAATGCTAATATAACCCAGTCCCGGCTTGGCTTGAGAAAATCAGAAACCAAATTGAGTATTTAGCAATTGGCAGCGCTTTTTCTTGAGTTCAGATCAAGATTAGTTCACTTGTTAGACACAGTCCTTTAAAAACCTTTGAGCACCTATTCGTATTTGAAAAAACGTTATAATACAAGATCAGTGACCACAACTTTTGAGGTCCTTACCCATCCTGGCATTGAAATCGGATCCCAGAAAATTGATTATAAAGAATTGAAGCGAAGCTAAAAGCACATGTGGCCTCTTCCTTATCATTCTTTATCCATGAGTAATGTGGGTTTAATCCTTTGGGTTTAATGCTCATCAGTCACATCAGACCACTGGAATACAAGTCAGGTGCACCTACTGACCCCTCGGCAGTGCGAACTCTTTGGGTTGGACTTCAAGTCGACCACTACCCAGGAAAATGACTTGCGAGATTAAAGCATCTACGCAACTAACTATCGCAGCTGACCAATTGTCGTAGCAAGTGAAAACATGGTGGAATATGGAGTCATATGCATCTAACTGCTCAACTAGTGGTAGATCCGAAACCAATAAAACGGCGGAGAAAATTTTGCAAAAAAGCGTGGTTTTTGATGGAGAAAAATACGAGATTGGGCTTCTGTGGAAAAGCGGAACGTTCAGACCCCTTAATAACTTCGCATAAGCCATAGGCCAGTTGCAATCTTTGGACAGAAGACTGGAAAAGGATGTCACACTCACACTGAAGAAAAGATATGAAGAGACTTTTGAAAGAGATGGAACACCAGGGTTCATATGAGAAGTCAGCAGCAAAGAGGTACTCGAGACGCGAAATGAGCCAGAGTGGTACGTACCACTTCATCTTGTTATAAATTCAAACAAGTCAGAAAAGGTGAGACGATTATGTAATGCAGGAACTAAGTACAAGGGCATTTCTATGAACGATACGCTATCTCCTGGACAAGATTCACTATCTTCAAGGAACAAATTTACGATTTGCGAAAACGAGATAGCAATGTTGGCTGACATCGAAGCCATGTTCCTACACAATGCCATTCCCAAACCGGAATGCAAATTTTGGCGGTTTTTGTGGAGAGATCAACCTGCTGACAAAATCCTGACTTACAAGTACAAGTGACATGTTTTCGGAGCGAATAGACGAGTTGACCTACAGAAATGGAAGAGCAGCAACCCAAAATTAAACAAAGAATTTTTGCCAGAACACCACTAGCAAGAAATGTACAAATGGTTTGAGATAAAAACCAGTCAACTCATCAACTCTAGAACTGATTTGAAACGTAGAAAATGAAAGCCTAGAAATTTCTCGAGGACCTCAGAAAAAGTTCCCTTCCTCAATTACTAATCACAGTTCTTATCGCATGTTTCCTCTGTTTTCGACCCTTGATGTCTCTGTGCTCCGGTCACGATGCTATTGAGGACGCTTTTAAAATCAATCTGGCAGAAAAATGGTCAGCAGTGAGACAAAAAAACTTGACGGAAATGATGCCGAACAGTTCACCATTGTGTTAACGAACTACAAGGTTAACGATCAAAAACTTCTGAAGACCGAGTCCATATTTCAAAACCAATTCGACCATTTTCCGCAGCCATCAACTACATTTGTGTTTCGATGCCTCGCTTGATGCAATGCTCCTTGTATCATATATAGAAAACACCGAGAAAGAAGCTGGACTCTCTTTCGTACTAGGAAAGTTTCGAATAGCATCAATGCGGCAATTGTCATTTCCAGGTCTCGTGTTACAAGCAAGCTTGTACTCAACTCGACTTAGAGCACGAATAGAAATTGACATCAAATTTGATGAAATACACCACTGGACCGATTCAATCACGGTGCTACATTGAATGATTCAGCTCATAAAGGCAAATATCCTTTGTAGCAAACAGAGTAGCCGAGATCATTAATTTTTCAACCATTCATGAGTAGTACCATGCACTTGGCGTAGACAACGCAGATGATATTGGAACTCGGGAAGTGACTATTGCGGCAAAGGAAGGGATTGAACCCGTAACCACGTTAACCGCCACAATCTCCGTTAGTGCTACAGTTTCTAAAGCCTGGGAACGCTTTAGTGTCTTCTCGAGGTTAGTAAGTTCAATAGCATGTTGTCTTCGATTTAGCAAAAAAAACTGGTTTGCTTCAAGTAGGAGAAAAAATGAAGGCAACGCTCGCAGTACGCAGGATGACAGAGTTAAAATAACTTTCCCGAAGAGTAAGTTCTTGAACTGTGTCAACTGATCCTAATTGGTTGAAGGCAAACAGACCCATTTCGCGAAAATCTCGTTCAATAAAAATGACTTCATTTATAGATGAAATCGGGTTTATGAGATTCGAAGGAAGATTCCGCCGTGCTAACCTTTCAAACGACCAGAAACATTCAATTATTTTGGATGCTAAGCATGAAGCGATACATGTACTACTTAAGCATGAGCATCGAGAAAATTGGCATGAAGGAAAGGAACATGTTCAAAGCGTGGTGCAAAAACTTTTTTTGGGTATTTGTCTCAAAAGCCCTTTAGGGTCGATCAAGTATCACTGTGTCAATCTGTCTGATCTATCCCCAGAACAAGTGTCACATAGAATTTGCCCATTCGAAAGCACCGGAGTAAATTATTTGGTCCAATTGATGTCAAACTTTTGCGGAGAAGCTTGAAAAGATGGTGTTGCCTCTTCACTTGTCTTGCAACACGAGCACTTCATATTGAGATCGTTCATTCTCTAGATACTGAACTATGTCTAGCAGCAATAACAAGGTTCGTTGCCGTGCGAGGGCAGCCAAAAATTATCGTGAGTGATAACGGCTTCAACTTTGTAGGGGCTTCGAAAAAATTGAAAGAACAGAAGACAACTTGGAACCAACACCGTCATAGAGAAAATTACGCTCAGTAAAATGGTTCAGAAATTCAACCCCCCCTGGAGCTTCGCATTTTGGTGGGCGTTTAGTCAGAAGCTGCAAAACAGCAATGATTGCAGTTCTTGGATCCAGATCAATAACAGATGAGATTTTGAGCACAACGATGTGTCAGGTGGAGCAAACATTGAACGAAAGACTACTGACACTGGTGAGCAACAACCATAGTGATCTTGAAAACTGACTCTCAATCATTTTCTCATTGGTAGACCTAATATATCTATTCCTTATATTCCTAACTCCGATAGATATTCCGATTTAAGAAAAACCTTTAGAACCTCGCAAGCCTATACAGACATGGTTTGGAAAAGGTGGTCAGAAGAGTATCTACCTCAAGGGAATACGAGAACTGAAGGAAATGTAAAGCGACATAGAACGCAGAGCGTGGGCGGCTTCCTATAGCTGATTTACGATTCGGTCAAACGTTGCGATTACAAAATGGCACGAGTCGTGGAGACACACCCAACAAAGGACGGAATTATTTGTTCAGCTACTGTCAAGACATCAATTGGGACATACAAGAGGCAACTGATGAAACTGGTGCCACTATTTTACTATAGGTGTTTTCCACAGGAACAGGGCTGACGATGTTCAATGCACAAACTGAATGTGAAAAAACTTTAAAAAACCCTTTGTTAGTTTCAAACAAATCATTGTCGAAATTATTTACCATTACTATCAATTAGTTCGTTCTTGTGCTCATTTGAATCATATTGCTCTGCCAAAAGCCGGATATATTTGTCTGATTATTATCTGACAAGTCGCTAAACTTTGTGTTATATCTCTGAAAGGAATAATTTTACGGTGCGAACAAACTTCTTGGCACCAAAACTTGAAGCTTTTAGCTCATCATAATTACCCTTAATCGATGCTACATACTATGCTGCCTACGCTTCACTGTTTTAAAGACCCAAAAAATATGTCTTTTCATATGTATCCCAATTTTTGGGCATGAAAATGACCTTAAACTGTAACAACATTTATCTCTTGTTTGTCAAAATATTGCTAATATTACCCAGGCCCGGTTTGGCTTGTGAAAATTGGAAACTAAATTCAGGGTTCAGCAATTGACAGTTACTTTTCTTGAGTTCAGGTCAAGATTAGATCGTTTGCTTGATATAGTCCTTTGAATAATTTTTGCACCTTTTCGTATTGGGAAAAAGATTGCTATAAATTAGAGCGGATCAAGTCGGGCGTAACGCTCCTTCTGTTATTGAGAATTAGTAGCGGTTAAAACGATTTTCATTGAAATTGAGGAAAATGCATGCTTCTTTTGGTTTTTTCATTCACACCGATTTTACAAAAGTTGACAAGCTATGGGTATCGATCACAAAAGTTTCAGATTGCCAAGCTAGTATGCTTGCACTAGGCTATAATTCAGATGGCGCTGCTGCTCCAATGATGTTTTGAGCGTTTCAAACTATCCGCATATATTTGTTCCAATATTACGAGGCCAAACTTTGTATTTTGTGCATTGTAAGCAGATTCCGCAACAAGGACGCTCCCTTTGTTCTTCTTTTGGTCTTTACTTTCCTTTGATCGTTTCCACGAAATTTTAACATGTTCAAAGACTTGTCTCTGGAATCCAGTAAGATACAGACCCAAAATTGTGCGCCTATCTAGTGCACAGTTTGGCCTCTTAATGAAATTGAATTGAAGGAAGCTGAATGGTTCAATTAGTTACATGCACGACTCCAATTTTTTACACATAATTATTGATATTATCAGTCTAAAACTCTTAGTAAGTTGATATATTTTTAACCAAAGCTATTCAAGACCAATTAATGGGCAGTATAAACCTTCACGGTTTTGCCCTGATGCGAGCAGTCTTGTTTGTATTATACAGCCCCATGCACAAAAAATGACGATTTAGAGATGCGTTAGTGTTGAATTGTTCCGGCTCCAAAATTTTTCTCAAATGAATTTAGTACAGCTATTTGGCGTACAGATCAAAATAATCCACGAACTTAATGGGCCCAACAGCAGAACGAACTATTCAACCGAAGCTGAATTTAAAACATCATTTTCCACCCGGAATTTTTGATTACTTTTTTGTATCTTAATTTATACAAGATATCTTTTAGAATTTAACAGACATCTAGATTAGTAAGAACTGAAACTATTATCAAAAACTTTTTAATTATGAAAATTTTTACCATAAAATAACAATGAATAAGCGATGAAGATCGAACGGAGCTTACGTTTGGGGTAATACCAGCTCGGTATCATAAACAATTGACAACACAGAGTTCTATGAATTGTTCGAGTTTCAGTATTTGTTTGTGTTTTTTTCTGGGTTTGTTCTACTTTTAACTTAATTTTTTAAACCGGGCCACCTTTAGCTTGAAGTGATAGAAAAAAGTACTATATATGAGTTAAAAGGACTTTTCAGAGAAATCGGAAAGTAATTGTAGGATTCGATTCGCCTTGAAACTATAAATTCTGTTTTTCATTACGCTTGGCACCATGACGAGAAGTGCACTTTTTTCCAGACAACTCTTTTCGAAACATACTGTGCCATTTCAAACCAGCAGACAGTTCTTGCGATCATACGATTCTCTGTTTTATTGATTGCCTTAAAAACCGGAAGTCCACCATTTCTTGAAGAAAGATTGTTTTTGATATAGTAACGGTATTTCATGATAGAAACATTAATTCAACATAGTGACTAAAAAGCATGTTTTCATTTTAGCGTGAAAATTTCAATTAAAAGTATCTAAATTGCCATTTTCAAATTTTCGGATGTTTGTGCTGTAACAAAAAATAATTAAAAACCTTTTTTGTGGAGTTTGGTTTTGTTTCAGCGATGCTTGCTGGAGTCAGTGCTATTTATGTTGCTCGTGATCATTCTGGTCAATTATCTGCTCGACAAGTCAACTTTACTTCTGAGTGAATAGCAATTCCTTGGCTTACCAATTTTGAAGAAAACAAAAAGTACCTTCTTACGACAAAGAAAATACCATTCAATATAAGATTTAGGAAAAGACTTAAAGAAAATGAGCCGATCTTAATTTTCTGTCGAAGAAGCTGTTATTGCGTTAGATAAACCAGCGTCAATTTTGATGATTCAAAAGAAAAAAGAGTGATTTTCTGAAAAGAGCGTCCAACGAAGAGCGCTCTTTTCCGATTCTTTTTAATATGAACGTCTTTAATTGAAAATGTCTACAGATGGTTTTGTTCAGCTTACTGTCATCTAGCATCTTACTGTCATCTTGTTGTTTTCTTAGTGTACAAAAATCAGTCTAACTGTTCCGACTTTCGAAGAAAACGGAATATTTATGCTCGAGGTGTGGTTATTTTTCAAGCAACTTTTGCCAATCGAAATAATAATTTTTGACATCACTTTTTTTAACCCCATTGAAGATATTGTCTTGTTCTGATTAACCAACAGATTTTGAATTCTTTTGCATACTCGAGTTGACCAAAAATGCTTATCATACAGTTTTCATATATGAAAAAATTGCTTATCATACAATTACGTACAAGTCCATAGATACAGAAAATGTTGAAAAATTCTAAGAAAAGCATTTTTTTATATATGGAAATTGTAGCACAAGCATTTTTCATAACCCAAAAAGTTGATTTTTTAAACATTTTATTTCTCCAAATTTTTGGTATGTTGGGATGTTTTCGTGACCAAACACAAGTGACTAAAACCATGATTTACTCTAAATTAAAGTCGCCGAAGGGTTGATCGTCTGGCATTTACAATGCATTGGAAAGGACCGGAATTGTGTAAGAGTTATCTTCACAAATCATATACTGATAAACTTTTCATTTTTGGCAAAAACTTTCAAAGATGATTTTTTTTTGAAATTAGAATTTTTAAATTATCAGACAAGCCATAAAAACATGCCAATATATAAACATGCCATAACGAAAGTAATAAGAGTTTTTAGCCTATTTGAAAAAAGTTACCCAGAGAAACGGAAAAAAATCTAATTTTTTGTGTATCCGGGACTACGTTATGCAGACAAAAAATTTATATTCGCAAGCAAAAGCTGTTTTTAGAAAATTTTTGTTTGAGTAGTACAAAATTCGATTTGCGGTACAAAATTCGAACTGAGATCATAATTTAAATTTAGTTTTTTTTCATCACTGGACTGTTTTATCAGGTTCAAATAGCCGCAGAAACTACAGTGCTGATTTAAATTAACCGGTCAAAACGCGTTAAACTTGAAATTTAAAACCCGTCTTTCTCAAATTGAGTTGAGTTTAAGTGAAAAAATTTCTGAAGACAAAACTTGCTTAAAATTTCAGCAGAATTAATATAGTGTAATTTATTTTACGAAATTAGGGCCCAAAGTTTTACCCCAAAAATGGGTCATTTTGGCTTTTCTCGCAAAATTATACGCCAAAAATACTCAGTCAATCACAGCCATAATTATATCAAAGTGAGCCCCTTACTTAGCCCAACAAACTTTAAGAAGCGTATATTCTCCGAAAAATTTTTGCAAAACGTTTAAAAGTTGTTTTTAAATAAAAAGTTGGTATTTTATATAGTAAAAACGACCTTTTTGTCTATCAAATAAAATAAGTTAACTTATACAATGTTTTGGAGAATATACCCTAAATTTCAAAAAAGTTTCAACAATTCGAATACTTCAAGTATACTATCAATTTTCTTCAATCATGTGAATAAGCTGTAGAATAAAAATGCATAGAAAAGTTTGAGATAAAAAATAGCTGAAAAAGTGGAACCAGTAGCGGAAAAAGGTGGAGGAGGGAATTTTCAACCTGAAGATTTGTTATCAAATTGAGTCACAAAAATTGAATATTATCACCATAATTTTTTTAATTGAGACGCTTGCGGCGCCAAATATGCTGGTTTTGAGGCGGATATACGCATCAGAAAACGGAATTTTTGATCTAAACTACACTAGTATTAAATTAAATCAATCAGAATAAAATTGATAACATTTCGAAATTCTTGATTGCGTTTTCTCGAATTGAATTTTCTGAAATTAGGATGGTTTACTTTGTCTAGAAAAAGTTGGCACATCAATTTTTTTAGTTGAATAATTTTTGATCCTTTTGATTAAAAAAAATTACGCTGAAAATTTCTCAGGAAACTGTTCAATCTGCAAAAGCGTGCGCGCAAAATCCGGCTCTTTGTAAAATTAGAAGTGCAAAATTTGAATTTTTGACTAGCATCTCATTTGGCAGTGTAATGTATGATTTACAAAAACTATCTAGTAGCAGTACAATTGATTAGAAATAAAATGACTACATTATGCATTGTAGCTCTGAAGTTTGATACATGTACTATACTCAAAATTACCACCTATCGTAACATATCACCCAAACATTTTTTTCATGGCCTAATAATACGGTGTGCCAATGTTTGTAACACTCGGATAACGTGCACAAAATTTCACTTTTAAATTTTTGCAGGAGAGGGGGGGCTCAAAATCCTTTTAATTAAAGTTTTTCATGCAAACAACAGTAGTTTACATGTTAAAATTGAATTTATTTCCGAGCGTTTAACGTTTTTAAGAGATTGGTTTCTTTTGAAGTTATGTTGAACACCAAACTAGAGTTAACACGACGTACTCTCCTGAACCCTGAACAACTACCCGAGTCAATTCAACACGCTGAAAGAAAACAAAAGTAACCCTTTGTGCTTAAAGTTATGGCTCAAAATTTGCAAAACAATGCAAACCAAAAAAAAAAGACATAGTAATGTTTGATGCAATTACCTTTAAAAAATTTTATCGTGTATTCACCCAATTTGCATTGGAATCATTGCATTTTAATTTAATAGTTTTTTACAGATATTTTCAATCAGCGCTATTGTTTTGATTACTGTCCGCGCAAAAAAATTAGACTGCTTAGATCAGAACGAAACCTTGAGCTGCCAACTGCCTCTCCAATGAATTTCAAAATTAAGTTTTTCTAGATCATTCACAACATGCTTCACATGCTTGAGTAAAAAATGATGTCTTTTGCGTCTGTTAGTTCATTGATATCTCAATTTTATTTAAAAAAAACAGTTGGATTATGTTCCGATAACGCGCTAATATTACGAAATACATTGCACATTAGTTGAACCAAATTGGCAAATTGATCGTTTAAACACCTTTAATCTTATAAATAGGGCAACCATAACTGCTATTACTGCTATTCGGTCAATTTTGTCAATTTCACCACTTAACTGCTATAAATGCTATTTCTGCTATTTTTAAGGTCGATTTTTGGTCTTTCTCAGGAATTGTCCACGTAATACATACGTTTCTGAGAATAGAAAGTTCACATGTGATGTTTTTTAGATATTTCTGAGAAATACGTGTGCCAGTAAGCAACTTGTTTGACCATGTACGATTGCGACATGCCTCGTGCGAAGCTTACAAGTTTGCGTAAATTTTGGTCTATTGATTGTCTTTGTATAGTGTCCATTTGTGTTAATAATTCTTGGAATTGTTGTGTTCTAATGTGATGTTGAATATCTGATTTTGAATAGATTCCTATTGATTGTAAGTCTATATTTGGGTTTCGAGCAATAGCGCGAATGCTTTCTGGTGAAAATTTTTTGAGTGATTGCATTAATGTGGGATATGGAGTGAGAAGATAATATTTATTTTCATCAGGGTTTAGTTGTACTACATTGTGGCTGTTTTCTGATCCACATGGGACTGCGGTATCCCAGAAATAGGTTCTTCGTGAAAGTGTATCCACGAAATGTACTTTATTCTTATAAAAGATAGGGATTCTTTTATAACATCGTTTATCTTCAAAAACGTATAGTGGTGATACTTTTTTAGTACAAGTATAAAACCATAAGATGTTTCCTTCATAGTCTAAAAAATTTGATCTATTTCCAGATAATAAGTATCCTGCATAGGGTATTTTTAATACTGCTAGTGCAAGTGATTGTAATATTTGTGTTCGTTCTAATTCGCATAATTGGTGTAGTGTTTCTAATTCGGAGAGTGACATTTCTTGAAAAATTCGGCTAATTGTATAATCTAGTTTCATATCTAAATGAATATCATAGTGGATATTACCGAAATATGTAGTGTTCATTAGTGATAATTCTTGTAAGCGTGTGCTTCTGGTGTCATGGGGTTTTAGATGTCCACCAGGTTGTCCGTTGCTTTTTTGAAAATTAACTGGTATATAGGATGTTACTTCGTTTAAAGGATGACCTGTGGCATATGGGTCGATTTTTATTTTTCCAGTGGTCATGTCGAATCCTTTTTCGTATTCAACTAATATTTCAGAGTATTGTGTTCTGTGAAGTGGATTCCTGTATTTACATGCAAGTTCTGTTTCTTGATATATTTGAAAACGTGTCAATTTGTTTTCTATATTGTCTATGTTTCTAAAATTAGAACTTAGTTTTCGTGATGGATGGACTTGTTCATATGGAATTGATTGTATAAAATATTTTTCGTGAAATTTTATCATACGAGCGTGTATTTTTGCTACTTGAAATGTTGTACATGTATCTTCGGGGAACCAAACAATTGTTGCTTGTGTTCTCGTTGTAGGGTCGCAATAACCTTGATCATTTTTACAAGGTAATCGGATTCCTTGATAGATCATTGTATTATCTGATAAATCTCGTGTTAGTTGTATTTTTTCGAGTTGTATTTTCCAATCGAAAAACATTATTTCTTGGTTTCCTTTATTTTTTGTGTCTGCTTTGCAGTTTGATGGGTCATTTATACCAATGTGTGGTATCCAATGTTTATCGTGTAGGTCATAGGTTAATCGTCCGTGTGCGCCGTTATACGGGTATTTTTCGTCTAGTTTTATATGTCCTTGGTGTCTTTCAAGTTGTGATTGATGTACAGAGTCTGGAAAAACTTGAAAATTAACTAACTTTCTTTGGGAGTTTTTATTTCGTGTGATGTTTAGTCTAAGTAATTCATTTTTACAATCGTCGGGATTGAGATGTAAAAGACGTTCTATATTACTTTGATAGAATGATTCATGGTCAAGTCGGTTTTTGTTTCCGTTCGAGACTTGTGAACAATGTACTTTCTTTTCGGAAAATGTTGCTGTGAATTTATAACCTGTAACTGTTGTTGCTCGGGCTTTTGAATAGAGTGTTGCTATTACATCTGTGGTTTCTATAGCTTGTGGTTCTGTTTCACATTGTGATACTTGATTTATTGCATATTTATGTAGTGTTTTTTGTTCATTTTCTTCACAATCGTAATGTGTTACTAGTAAATCTTGTGGTCCTGTACGAGGGGAAGGGTTTATGTTTTGATTTGAGATTACTAGAAAAAGGAGTTGGAGAAAAATTAATAATTTTAGAATATACATGTGTATGATAATCCTGAGTATGGATTATAAAATGTAATGTAGCCAATTGTGTTTTTGGTATATCTGTCGTATTTGTATATTACTTCAGTAGTTATAAACGGTGGTGGTAGTGATTGAGCTGTTATGTTAGGTGGATTTAATGGGTAGGGATGTTGGGTAATATTATTTAACTTAACTGTGATTTCAAACTTTAATTGTAAACTGTTTTGTTGGAGTATTTGAATATTGTGATCACGGATATCGTTGTGAATATCTTGGCGATATTGTAATCTATTAAGTGCCCAGTTATGAAGGCGGTTACTTTCTTGATGTTGTCCAAATAGTGGTGGAGGTGCTGTGAATGTATTCCAATCTAGTCTTAAAGGAATATTTATTGATGATTGTTCTCGATATCTGGCGTCGAGATTATTTGGAAAGTTTAAGTTAAAGGGTGGTGGTGAAAACTGGCTTATTGATGGTGTTGATGGTAGTGATAATGTTTCTGGTAGTGATGAGGATGTTGTTGTATCCGTAGAAATATCTATGGGGTCATTGACTAAATTTGGTTCACCTTGTGTAAATGAATGTGTAGTCCAATATGGTAGTCGTGATGCCTGGTTTGGGGGGTTAAAGGGATTTTCACGTATTTGCTCAGATGTTGGTGTTGAACCTAAGTAATCTGATGGTAGGCTTGAGGTGCTACGTTGTGAAAGAAGCGTAGGGGTTTCTGGTAATATACCAATGGGGTTTTCTGGAGTGTTTTGTGATGGGGATTGAGGTATATCAAAATGAACTCGGGGAGTTTGAAAATTTCTGTTTCGTCGAGGATGTATAATTTGTCTATTTATTTCGACTGTATTTTGGTTTTGACTAGAATTTTTTATTCTACTTAGTTCTTGTGGTAGTGTTGGATATAGGTTATATGTTGGTTCGCTTAAAGGTGCTTGTCGTTGAACTGGTTCTAGTGGTTCTGATAAACGAGCATGTCGTTCTTCAAAAGTGTATGGATTGTCTTGAAAAGAAATTCGTGTAGATGTTTGAGGATTTTGAGTAGTTGAAGGTGGTGTTTGGTTATCTTGGGATGATGTCGGTGAAGACTGATGCTGTGACTGTTGGGTAGCAATTTTTGATGGTTTTTTGAATTATTACTTTAGTGAGAAATTTTGTGTTTGTTATAATATTCTTCCAAAAAAAGAATTAGAAGGACTGATGCTAGGGCAAATGTGAGGATTGCTTTCTTTATACATTTACAGATGGTCAAAATGAGGGATGATAAAAATGTTATGAAAATTACAAACAATAAAAAAATATCGGTTCTACTGAAAATTGTTCGTATCATTTAGACAAGTTGTTAAAATCGTACCTGTGGATATATTCAAGGGTTTTGGAAAGTTGGAGGAATAGTTCGAGAATAGTGTAGAAAATTAAAAAAATGTTACAAAAAATGATTAGGATTATTAGAAAAGATTCAAGTATATCAAAAAGAAATATTATAAAGGCTTCAAGTATTGAAAAAAAATGTTTAAAATTTATAAGTATTTGAGCAACTGTTTGAGAGAAGAGCATTTAAGAAATGATCTCTTGGTCGAATATTTTTTGCTGTTTGAGGCGATTTTCTAGTGTGGTCGAATTATTTATTAGTTTTTTGACAAGTGGGTTGAGTTTTGTAAAAAATTGTTGGGGGCAATTTTCATGGTGACTGGGAGGTCGTCTTTTTCTTTATTTTTGTTTGTCAAATGATCCGGGGTATGGTGAGATTTTTATACTTTAGGCTAATTAAAATCTTCATTTTGTTACTTTAGGCTAAGTTATCAAATTTGTTTTGGGGGTATTCGTGGTCTGAGTTGGGGAAATATTGTTGATCTTTGGGTTATTAGATAAGGGAGGGGTACGGTATTATGGTGATATTTATTTTAGCTGTCAAGTTGGAGTGATTTGCTTATTTTTGACCTGGAGGTTGTAAAGTTATAGTTAGAGATGTGCCTGGAGTTCTAGATTATTCGTCTAATTGATCTTAGTTTGAGTTAGAGAAAGTGGCGGATTGGATGAATCCTATTGGTCTATTTTGAACTAGAATTATTGCGTACTTGTGAGCATGTTATTTTGAAAAATTGAAATGAAAAATGTTACGGAGGTTTCAAGATTGTGAAGTATAAAATCTTAAAATTACTTTTTAAATTCTACTTTCTTTAATATTTTAGATTGGGGGATGAACATTTTGTAGTTTTTACGTTGTTGATTTCGGAGTCTTGTTGTTTTTCTATGTTCAGATTTGTCTATTTCTTCTTGGGGTATTATTTGTTCTGTCATTTTTCTATTTTTTCTTTGTTTTGGAGATTCTTTATGGTTTTGTGTATTGTTTTTGGTGGCGGTTGGTTTTGTGTTTTGATTTTCGGTGGGGTTATCATTTTGTTCTGTGTTTTTCAGATGTGGTTCATTTTGAATGATTTTTAATCCTGTGAAAGAATATAATTGAGTTAATTCGCGGAGTGCGTATTCTTTTGGGTAATAAGGTAATAGGTTGTTTCGATGTTGAACGATTTCTTTTTTGTTTGAGTCGGTAATTTTATATGTGACATCAGTGGGTTTTGCAATTATTTGGTATGGTCCTTTTCGAAGGGGTTGTAATTTTTTAGAAATTCCTTTTTGAGTATTAAAATTAGGTATTAAAACCAATGTTCCAATTTTTAAATCGGAGGCTGGTGTAAAACGTGAATTGATTTGTTCATTAATGTTTTGTCTTTGTAATAACTTTTTTGTTATTTTTTGATAAATTTCATTGTGTTTTTTATCTCTATTTAGAATCCATTCGGTGTGTGTACCGGAGGCTAGTTTAAGAATTTGTGGGTGATGAAAATGATCTTCATCGTGTGTATGTAAAGGTAGGTTATAAAAAATTGAATCTTTATTTGGTTGACAATAACCTTGTGCGTTTTTATGAGAATTTGCTGTAAACATTATTGGTTTGCGTGGCTTTTGGTTAAAAACCATTTCGTATGGTGACATTCCTAAAGTTGTCGTAATTTGTGAATTATACGCTAAGGGAACTAATTTTACATCTGCTGACCATTCGGTATATTTTGTATCATTTCCGTTGATGATACATCTAAGATATTCTTGTAATGAACGGTTCATACCTTCGACTAAGCCGTTTGTCCAAGGTGCATGAGATGTACGTGGTTTGTGTTTAATGTTATATAAATGACATAGTGTGATAATTTCATTATTTATGAATTCTGTACCGTTGTCTGTAACTAAAATTTCTGGTAGTCCGAATTTTGCTATCCAGTGTTCATAGAGTGTTGTGTAAGCGTAATAAGCGTTACAATGTGGTACTGGGTTAAGTGCTACATAATGTGTAAATGCGTCAACAATTACCATAATGTAGGAGTTTCCTTCTGATGAGGGTGAAATTGGTCCTTTAGTATCAAATGAGATACGATGGTTAAAGTACAAGCTTTGTCCTTTAAAATCTTGTTTTTGTGCTATTTGTTTTTGATTCGGGTAAGGTTTATTTAGTTGACATACTATACAATCATTGCATAGTACTTTTATCCAAATTGGTGCATTTGGGAAATAAAAGTTTTGTATAAAATTTGAATATGTTTTTTCTGATCCAGAGTGTCCTTTAATATTTTGTGTATGTGAAATATTAAAAGCTATAAGAATCATACTTAAAGGGAGACATGGAACTGTAGATTCATTCAGGTTATACTCTAAAAGGTCTGTATTTTCGTTAATTGTTGTGTTGTTAAATTTGCGAAAGTATCGGAGGAGTGTTTTGTTTCCTAGAATGGTTGAATCTGCTTTGATAGGTTTAGTTTTATATTTGTGCCATGATTTCAGTTGTCGAATTACTGGGTCAAGGTTTTGATATTGTTTCAGTGTTGAAATTGTAATTGTTTCTGTTGGGGGGAGAAAAATGTTTTCAATTTCGAATTTAGATAAGGGTATTGTATCAAGTGGGTCATGGAGGTCAAAAACTTGATTTATTGTGTATTTTGAATCATTTGTTTGTGGTCCTGATAAATTTATTTTATCAGTTAAATCTTCTTTTTCAATTAGTGGAAAATTGTCTTTCTTATGTGGGTGTTGTTTTGTTCGTTTTTGTTGGGTGTTATTTTTTATCTTTTGAGAATATGGGATTGGTTTGAAAGTTGATGTTCCAAGTAGATCAACTTCATAATGATTATTTTGACAATCTAAATAAAGTGGGAAATGTTGTAAATTATTTATTTGTGATTGTTCAATATCAGTTTTTACTGCATATTTGCATTCCAATCGGGGTGATGTTTCGTTTTCTGCAAGGTAGAATTTTATGTTTTTGGGTATTTCAACTGTTGTTTTTCGTGTAAGTAATTCAGGTGGTGTATTTCGACTTAAGGTGTCTGGTAATGCAAGATTTTTTCCTGCAGTCCAAACTATATGTAAGTTTGGAAATTTCATTAGAATTAGTTGAAATCTGTAAACTCGGTGGTTTGGATTAGACTTTTGTGTAAAAAGAAAAATGATTGGTTTATGGTCTGTGAATAGAACTGTTGGATGTTTTGATCCAAGTATCAGAAATTCATATTCTGTCAGTGTATATATTATGGCTGTGCATTCTCTCATTAGAGTTGAGAGTCGTAGCTCTGCTTGAGTGAATAGTCGAGAATTTGCTGATATGAGGTTCATTTTATTTGTACCATTATGTGATTGTAATAGTGCTGCACCGATGCCAAAGTTCGAAGCATCGCACATTGCATAAAATGGTTGATTTGAATCTGGAATTGTGTTTGAAATTTGTTCAGTTAAAAGTTTCTTTATTTCTTCAAATCGTGTTTGATGTTCTGTGTTCCATTCAAAATTATTTTGTTGTCTAAGGATGTTATAAAATGGTCGTAGATATAATTGCATTTTATAAACATATTTACTTAAAAAGTTTAACATTCCAAGAAATTCTTGGATTTTCTTTTTATTTGTTGGTGGTTGAAGTTTTTGAATAGCGTCAATGCGTGATTTCAATGGAGTGATTGTTTTTCTTTCTATATTATGTCCTAAGAATTTAACTCTTGTCAAAAAGAAGTGTGATTTATCGGGGGCGGCCTTCAGATTTTCGTTCTGAAGTATTTGGTGATATTTTTCTAAAACATTGAACATCTCGTCTTTTGTTTGTGATTGCATAAAAACATCGTCTAAATAGGTGATTGCGTTTTTCTTGAGTATTAGTGGTCTAAAAATTTTGCTCATAAAAGCTGAAAATGCTGCTGGTCCTATGGATATTCCATAGAATAAGCGGTTGAATTCATATTGTTGGTTTCCTATAACAAATTGTGTTAAACGTCGTGATTGTTCATCTAGTGGCATTTGATTGTATGCACTATTCATATCGGCGGTTGTAAAGTATTTGCCGTTTATTTTTGTTAAAATAACTTGTATTGGTTCAATGGGCCAATTACATTTTGATTCATCTATAAGTGAATTGAGGTATCTAGCATCGAGAACGATTTTTAATGATTCTCCTTTAGCTAGAATGATAACGGGGTTGATAAATGTGTTGCCTTTTGGTTGTTCTTCTTTATTAACTGGTGATATAATGTTGTATTGTTCTAAAATATCGAGTAATCTGTTTACTTTATCATGTAAGTGAATTGGTACTTTACTTGCTCTTTGTTTTTTGAAAACTGCGTCTGGTTTTAACGGGAGATGTAGTGATGAACTGATTTTTCCAACGTCGAATTTTGATGTTGCATAGACTGATGAATATTTAATTAGCTGTTTGGCTAATTTTTCGAATTCGTCTTGTGTTATTTGTGAATGTTGGAAATTAAACATTGTTAAAAATTTCTGTTGATTCTCTGTGTAGTTACTTATGTTGAATGTAGGTTTGAAATATGGAGTTTTTGTGAAATAATCCGTATTTCTGTTTTCGTTACTTATTATATTATTTATAGATAATTCTTCATTAAGAATTGTAGATTGGCAAATATCTAGTAATTGGAGTATATTATTTACGCGATAGGCTTTTTCGTGTATTGGTGATATTGTAGCGTTGGTTTCACAATATCCTAAAAGTCCTAAAGGTAATGTTACTTGGTAAGGTGTGTTGTTATAGACATGTAAGGAAATGATATCGGAATTCGAATTTTTCAAATATTTTATGGATGAGATTGTGATTTTGAAAAATTTGTGAATAGGTTTGAATTCAAATTCTGACATATAAAATTTTTGTTTGTTTTGTTCTTTATCATATTGGTGAACTTGTTTGATTGAAAAATTATAGATATTTCCTGATAGTGGTTTTAGGTGTTTTCTTTGTTGGTTAAATATCGGGTAGAATTTTGAAAAGAATGGTGGTTGTTTATTTAATCTTTGAAAAAATGTTAAGGATGTTTCTTTTGTTTTTGTATATTTATCTTTGATTAATATTTTACTATTTAGTATATTAATTGTTGGTATATACTTCGAAATAAATGGTATTCCAATGATATTATATTTAATGTCAGTGATATGGAATATTTGTTTAAATGGCTTATTTAAAATTTTGCTTTGTTCCATTGTTCTGGTGGGGAGGAGAAATAATTGGATTTTTCCGTAGTTTATCAATGTTGATCCTTGTGCTGTTGCTAGTTTGCTGGAGGTTTCAAGAGGTGTTAGCTTTGGGTGTAAGGTTTTTATTTCATTCCATGTGGGGATGTTTATTATGTTTGATTCTGCTCCTGAATCAATTAAAAAATCTATTTCAAGGTCTGGTGGTTGAAATTCTTTGTTTCTTGGGCTTTCTAAGAGAAATGGTATTGTCCAAATTTTTTCTTTGGGTTGTTCTTTTTGTATATTTTGATAAATGTGGTTTGTATTCAAGCATTTTGTTTTGGTATTTTTATTGGTTTGATCTGTAGTGTTAATCTCGTTTGTTTCTTGCGTCGTTGGTGTGGAATTTATGGGTGTAGTGTAATAATTTTGAAGAAATTCCGATTGATTTTCATATATGTGTGATGAAAAAGGTTCTTCATATATAACAGATTCATAGTCATTTTCGACTTTTATCATATTGATAGAAAGAGTGTTTTCAGTATCACTTTCTGAATCTGATGATGTACAGTTTATTTGATTGAGTTGTAACGTATCAGTTACTGTGTCATCAATACCTGGAGGGTCTGATGTTGTTTCTGGATTTGACTGTACTTGATTGATTTGTCTTTGATGTTTAGGTGTACTACTTCTGTGGCGATTATTAGAATTATTATAGTTATTATTATTCCGGTGTGGTGATTGGGAATAATTTCTATAACGATTATTATAACTTGAGTGTCGATTTTGTGAATTATTTCGTGATCTGTTTTGGTAATTATTGTTTGGTCTGTTATAGTTCGATCTATTATATGAGTTATTCCTTGATCGATTGTTCGGGTAATTCTGATTTCGGTTGTTTGAATAACTTCTATTTCGATTATAGGAGTAGTTTCTATTCCTATTGTATGATGAATTTCGTGATTGGTTGTTTGGATAGTAGTTATTTCTTGATTGGGAATTAGATCTAGAAACAAATCGTTGTGTATTTGAATTTGATCTGGAGTAGTTATTTCGACTATTTGGTCTATTGTAGTGATTTTGTGATGAATTATACGTGTTTCTTCGTTCTGGTGATCTTCCTCTATAACTTGAGTTATATGGTGATTGATTTCTTGTATAATTTGTATTGTTCGGGAGTGGTTTTCCTGAACTGTTGTTGCTGTGGACTGTTTTGTTCGGTAGATTTTGATCTTTTTTCATGTATTGATAGAATGATTTATTTGGTTCTTTATATTTTTGAGGTTTATTTTGATTGTCTTGCTGTTTTTGTCTACATTCGGAAATACTATGTCCGTATCGTCGGCAATAATTACACCATTTTTTGAAAGATGGTTTGCCTTTAAAGTTCGGGTTCTTTTCGTAAATATTGAGTATTTCAGTGATTTTTTCAACGAGGTCTGTCTCGGATTCCTGTATATTATTAATATTAGTGGGAGTCGTTTCAATTCTATTAACGTATTGTAATTTCAGATTTTCCGTTTCTTCTAGTTTCATCGTGATTTCTGCTTGTTCTAATTTGTCTACTAGTTTTCGAAAATCTAAATCGGGTTCTCGAATTGAAGAAGGATGTGATGCTCTCTTTTTTATTGCTATTTTCCTTAATTGTGGTGTTAAGGTCATCATTAAGATTTCTGTCATCTTTGTGTTTTTATAGTCATGTGTATTTAATGAATATGCTTTTCGAACTAGTGTTTCGATTCGTACTGCTATTTGCTTGATGGTTTCGTTTGGTAATCTGCGAATTTCATTACATAAAACTCTTTGTTGTTGTTTGTTTCTTTCGGAGTCAAACATTTTTGAAAATTCTTGTGTAAATCTTTTCCAGTTTGATTTTATTTCTAGAGGTAGTACTGAAAACCATTTTTGGGCTGCGCCATCTAAGGTTGTTTGTATTAACGCTGTGCGTCGATGTATCCAATTTTGATGTAGTGGCGTATTAATTGGTTCAGGTCCAATATTTAAAATCAGGTTTGCTGTTACTGCATTTAAATAATCTTCTACAGAGTATTCAGGGTCTGTTCCTGTGAAAACCATTAAAGGTTTGTTTGATGTTATTGATGATCCACCCATAAGGTATGGATTCATTGTCATTTGTAATGATTCTGCTGCATTTGGCATTTGAGAAAAATTTGAAAGTTGGTTTCTTGTTATTTCATGTTGTTGGAGATAATATGGGAGTGGTATTTCATTTTGCATTTGTGATGCTTGATACGAGTGTGCAGTCATTGGATTTTGTTGTTGAATTGGTTGAAAAGATTGTGTATTAATTGGATTTTGTTGTTGAATTGGTTGTTGATTTTGTGCATCTATTGGTTGTGGAGAAAAATTTCTATGATTTGTACGTGTTTTCTGTATTCCTTGTCTACGATATTCTTGAGTATTTTGTGCAAATATATCTGGTTGTAAGAAATCATCATCTGAGGATAAATAATCCATTTGATAAGATGTCTGTTTTTTATTTTTATTTTGTTGAAAAAATGGGTAATTTTCACTGTGATCCTGTGGAGGATTTGTTTGGAAATCTATTGAATTAGGTTGGGTCATTGGGTTATCCCAATTTCGAGATCTTGTAAATTGGTTAAAATTTCTTTGTGGTTGATTATATGTTTTTGATGGATGTGTATAATTATAATTATGGTCTGCAAAGTTGTTTCTAGTGAATGTTTTGCGTGTTTTTGGTGGTATTGTCATGGGTCTGTATGTTTGGTAATCCATATGTGAATATTTAGGGGCAACCGAAGGTTTAACGGTTGATTGTAAGGTTACTTGTGTTTGTGAAAGATTTGTATTTCTTGGTGTTGTTAAATTTGGGCGTATTGGTGAAATACTTTGTTGTGTAGTTGTTGTGTGTACAATTTCTTCATTTATGAAGTGTGATGGTGTCTGGATATCTTGTTGAGTAAGATTCCTAGTTCCATTGAGGTTTTCATTGTGTATAACTGTAGAGTTTAAACTATTATTTTGTGTATCGGGCAAAAATGTATTATAGTTTAATGGTGTTGCATCAATTGTTAATGGTATTACTCTTACATAATCTCTTATGTAAGATATTGTACTTATTGCTTGACTTGAGATTGTTTGTGGGAAGCTTATAAATGCGGGATGAGACCATTCGGGGTCCCAAACATAATCTGATTGTTCTGTGATAGCGGTATCATCGTTCGAATTTTGGGGTCTAAAATTTTTTCTTGCTTGTGCAATTAAATCAATATTGTGTGTGAAATAATCTATTATGAACCATGCCAAAATTTTTTGTAGATCGTGTTTTGTATGTTGTGAAACGTCGTCTTTCGTGAAATCTTCTTTAATGATGTTTAAATAACTAGAGAGTAGTGTGATTTCATGTCGTACCTTCAAATGTTTAGATGTTTCTGTCGGTGAGACATTTGTTATTGGGATTTCGTTTTCTAATATCGAAATATAACTATATATTATTGCGAAAACTTCATTGGTGAATATGGAGTTTGCTCTTTGTGAGTTATGATATTGGATGCTTTTTATATATTCTGAAAAAACTTTTGAAAATTCTAAATCAAGATCGTCTGTTTGAATTGTATATTTTCTATTATTATGGTTTGGTGAGGTGAATTCTATGGAGTAGATTCCATACTGTTGTGTTATGTTGCATATATCTTTTAGATAGTGATCTATGATTTGTCTTTTGATTTTTACATCGGGGAACTCTGTTTTACATGGACTGATTCCGGGTTCAAATAAATTTACGAGTAAATTTTGACAAAATATGTGTTGTCCTCTATCAGTATCTGCGTCTACTATAAAAGGAAAGATTTCATCATCATCTGGAGTTTCTTCACCTGGGGTGTGCGTTGAACTCATTTTTTCGTTCGATTACTGTTAATATGTAATTATTAATGTGTCGAATTGGTTGATTCCAATTGTATAAATGTACTGGTTTGTGTTTGTACTGCTTTTTTATTCTTCTTTTTCCTCTTTGTGATGAATTTGAAGTTGTTTCTGAGTCAGAGAAATATAATTGATCGTGAATTGGGCAATTTTTATCTATTGATTCTTTTAGTTTGTAAAGTTCGTCTAAACTGTTGGTTTCTGATTCTGAAAATGCGTTTCGATTTTTTGAAAATCTTTTTCGTGTTATTTGTCTTTGTTTCGTTATTATTTTTCTTTTTAGTGTTTGTCGTTTTGTTCGAATGTATCCAACTGTTTGTGTATGAGGTGTGATTACAAGGTCGTATTTTTTGTTATCTATTTCACAATTGTGTAAAATGATTGTTTGTTTATTTCCTAGGTTTTTAAATGACATAAGGTTTAGAATGACGGATGCAAAGGGTTGTTAAATGATTTCTATTTTCCTAAACTGTTAGTTCTTACGATTTTTTGGTTAGCTTAACCTGGGTCTGTTTGTTCAGGGTTGGAGAGAAAAGTATATCGATTCCGAAGAATGATTTTTTACTTTCTCGTGGCTAGTATAAGTTAAGGTGTTAACTTACTTAATCTTACTTAGGGGTAGTGATTGTGTTCGAGGGTTGGAGAATAGTAAATCGATCCACAAGGTTCAGGTATAATTAGAACGCGAGTAGTTCGTTAGATACTATTTTAAACTTACTAAGTCTAAGATTTATCCTGGGTCTGTTAAGAGGGGGGGTCAAGTGAAGGATGAATAACCGAAGTTCTTCACTGTTTATCCTAATTTGAATGATTAGTTTTGTTTAAAAATTTCTATTAGTCTTAGGTCTTTAGAAAGGGTTGGGTAGTGAATCGACGTTTGAGGTCGTTAGACACTAATTAAGTGGGTGGGGGAGAACAAAGTTGTTCTGTTTGATCCAAGGATAAGCCTTGATGATCAAATTTGAAATTTAATTAAGTAGAAAATGATTTAAGATCCAAGGATAAGCCTTGATGATCTGGTTTTAAAATTAAGTGAATTTAAGTTTTAATAAAATTTTAAATGTGTGTAAAGGAAAGATTTAGTGTTTTGATGATATTAGTGGGTTTATGATTGCTGTTATGTTTTAGGTGATGGAGCTGGAACAACAGGATGATTTATGATTACTAACCATTTATTGTCATGCTACTAATTTTTATTTTTATTTTTCAATAAATATTTTTCAAACATATTTTGTATATTACTGCAGAGTTTTAGGAAAACGATCTTAGATCTTTTTATCAATCGTTATTGTATATTAATAAATTTGTTTAGCGCCTGAAATGATTTTGAAGAGTAACTTCAAGGTTTTATGTTTGCAAATGGAAATCTAAATTCATTGCAAGTAGTATTCGAAATATAAAAGTTTGTTCTGGCTTTTGCCGAACTATCATATAACTATACGGCAAGTTTCTACTTTGTCGTATGTCGTCTTTGGTTCGAGGTCTTCTTCCAATTCCGGGTAGTTCTGTTATGGTTCGGAATATTGGCTCTGATCTATTGAGTCGTAGAGACATTTCGATTAAATTATTGTCGTATAACATTTTGTAAATGTTTTTGTCTAATTTCTAATCTATTTTGGTTAATTCTAATCTATTAAGGTCTTGTTCGAGACTTATGGTCGCACCAGATGAGTTAGGACCGAAGTGTAACTCATAGAGTAATTTCGGATAGGGTACACCGTCTGCTCGTCACGCTATCTTATTTTCGGCCGGATAGATTCGTGCAACTTCTTAGTCTAATACCGATCCTAATCTTACTCTTATACTATCTAGTCTCAGGTTGTTTAACTAGTCTCTGCTAGGCTCAATAGATCTAGGGTATACTGGTTTATTGCGGCTGCTGAAGTGCTCGGGAGAGTCCAACTAATTTCTAAGTTAAATTCAAATCTCTCTGGTGCTGAAATTACAAGTAACTTCAGCACTTACAAATAAGTGGGTTGTTAGTTAGATGGATCATGATTGGTTAATATTAAATACTTTACATTGGTAAAACATTTAATTTATCCAATCATAAAATATAGTTTAGATCAGGTTCCACTTAGATCAGAACGAAACCTTGAGCTGCCAACTGCCTCTCCAATGAATTTCAAAATTAAGTTTTTCTAGATCATTCACAACATGCTTCACATGCTTGAGTAAAAAATGATGTCTTTTGCGTCTGTTAGTTCATTGATATCTCAATTTTATTTAAAAAAAACAGTTGGATTATGTTCCGATAACGCGCTAATATTACGAAATACATTGCACATTAGTTGAACCAAATTGGCAAATTGATCGTTTAAACACCTTTAATCTTATAAATAGGGCAACCATAACTGCTATTACTGCTATTCGGTCAATTTTGTCAATTTCACCACTTAACTGCTATAAATGCTATTTCTGCTATTTTTAAGGTCGATTTTTGGTCTTTCTCAGGAATTGTCCACGTAATACATACGTTTCTGAGAATAGAAAGTTCACATGTGATGTTTTTTAGATATTTCTGAGAAATACGTGTGCCAGTAAGCAACTTGTTTGACCATGTACGATTGCGAAATGCCTCGTGCGAAGCTTACATCCCGCTGACATTAAACTATTTCATGTAATATGCGATCTTAAATTCTTGTTGAACTCGATATTTCTACATGAATATGTTATTTGGTCATATTTTGAAGGTTTAAGGTCAATTTTAAAGTCAATTTAGGGCCATTTTAAGGTCAATTCGATAGCGCTATAACTGACGTTTTACAGTCAATTTTGAGGTTGCCCTACTTATAAAACTCATCCCACGTCCGTCAGAATTGCTTCATAACTGTACATAAAACAATCATAGAGAAAATATATCTTGAGAATAAGCTCAAGATGGTAACGAGTTTCAGCTGAAGCAAAAAAGAGTATTCAAAATGGCTATAAGACAAGAAACTGGATGTTTCTCTTGGAAAAAAACAAACGCAAATACTCCATCACTTTCTTCGAACACAAAAAAAACATAATGGCTAGGTTTATATACTATCTCACATTTTGTATTCAGTGAAACAATGACACAATAGCCGTATAGTAAATACACAAACTACAGTCACGGGACATGCAACTTTTTGATTTCAACGAGAAAATGAAAGAAATAACAGACAAGGTTTCCTGAAGTGTTGAGTAACCGGGTTATTTCAACAATACATTTGATTGGCTAAAATGAGTAGATTATGACAAAAAGAAATAACAGACAAGGTTTCCTGAAGTGTTAAGTAACCGGGTTATTTCAACGATACATTTGATTGGCTAAAATGAGTAGATTATGACAAGAAGAAATAACAGACAAGGTGGAACCAGATCTAAACTATATTTTATTATTGGTTATAAATTAGATATTTTATCACTAAAAAATATTTAATGATAACCAATCATGATCCATCTAACTAACAACCCACTTACTCGTAAGTGCTGAAATTACTTGTAATTTCAGCACCAGAGAGATTTGAATTTAACTTAGAAATTAGTTACCTCTCCAAAAGACCTTTTAGCAATAGCAATAAGCCAGTATACTCTAGATCTTTTGAGCCTAGCAGAGATTAGTTAAACAACCTGAGACTAGTAGATATAAGAGTAAGATTAGGATCGGTATTAGACTAAGAAGTTGCACGAATCTATCCGGCCGAAAATAAGATAGCGTAACGAATAGACGGTGTACCC
The DNA here is from genome assembly GCF_963678635.1 of Symsagittifera roscoffensis. Classification (NCBI taxonomy): domain Eukaryota; kingdom Metazoa; phylum Xenacoelomorpha; order Acoela; family Convolutidae; genus Symsagittifera; species Symsagittifera roscoffensis. Next base: position 10,442,517 of record NC_087064.1, read on the forward strand.
TATCCGAAAATACTCTATGAGTTAGACCTTAGAACATAACTCATCTGGTGCGACCATAAGTCTCGAATAAGAACGTAAAACACAAATTAGCTTAGAATTAACAAGATAGATTAGAACTAGACAAAAACATTTTCAAAATGTTACATGACAATAGTTTAATCGAAATGTCTCTACGACTCAATAGATCAGAGCCGCTATTCCGTACAATACAAGAACTACCCAAAATTGGAGGAAGACCTCGGACAAGAGACGATCTACGACTACGGAGAAACTTACCATTAAGGTTCATGGTCGTACGGCAAAAGCCAACACAAACTTTTATATTTAGAATTTTACTAGCAATAAATTTAGATTTTCATTTGCAAACATAAAATCCTTGGAGAAAAAGCTTCAATGATCAGTTCAGGCGCTTAACCAAACCTACTATTGTACAATAACGATTGATAAAAACACCTCAAATTGTTTTCTCGAAAACTGCAGTGAAATTCAAAAAAGATATCTGAAATTCAAAAACATATTTATTGAAAATAAAAATGAAAATTAGTTAAAATGATCATAAATTATTAGTATATACAAATCATCCTGTCATTCCTAGCTTCATCACCAAAACATAACAGCAATCATAAAACCACTAGAATCATACAATACTAAACCTTTATATCAATTAAACTTAAATTATTGCTGAAGGCCTATCCTAATTTTTATCTTTACTTAACTTAAACTTATTTAATCTTTCCAGCTTTCCTTGGATCTCAATTAAATATTTAAACTTAATCAATTTTATACCATCAAAATTATATCCTAATCATCAAGGCTTATCCTTGGATCAAATAGAGCAATTTTGTTCTCCCCCACCCGATTATTAAGTGTCTAACGACCTCAAACGTCGATTCACTACCCAAACCTTTCAATGACCCAGGACTAACAGAAATTTTTCAATCACCCTCACCATACTAATTAGGCTAAACAGTGAAGAACTTCAGTTATTCATCCTTCACTTGATCCCCCCTCTTACCTGACCCAGGCTTAATCTTAATCTTAGTAAGTTTAAAATAGTACCTAACGAACTACTTGCGTTCTAAGTATACCTGAACCTTGTGGATCGATTTATTTTTCTCCAAACCTTGAACACATTCAATCAAGTAAGATTAAGTAAATTAACACCTTAACTTAGAATAGCCACGAGAAAATAACAATCATTCTTCGGAATCGATATATACTTTTCTCTCCAGCCTGAATAAAACACTCAAGTTAGGCTAACCAAAAAATCGTAAGGACTAACGGTCTAGGATATTAAAATCAGTAATAACAACCTTGCATCCTTCATCCTAAACCTTATGTCACTGAACAATTCAGGAAATAAACAAACAATCGTACTACACAATTGTGAAAAAAAAACAACGAAACATACGATCTCACAATCACCCCGCACAAATAAACAATTGGATATATTCGAACAAAACGACAAACAATAAAAAGAAAAAATTATGAGTTAACAAAGACAAATTACACGGAAAAGTTTTTCAAAGCGAAGAAACTTAGTCTCCGAATCAAAAGTCAGTAATTTAGATGCACTATACAAACTAAAAGACTCAGTAAATAAAAACTACCAAGTCCATAATGAATTTTATTTTTCCGACTCAGAAGCCACATCACATTCATCAAAATAAGGAAAAAGAAGAATAAAAAAGATATACAAAACTAAACCAGTACGTCTATACAATTGGAATCGACCAATCAGACACATTGAATATTACGCACTAACAGTCATAAAACGAAAAAATGAGCCAAATTCAAAGTGACAAAAGTCCAGACGAAAACTCTGTTTTTCCATTTCTCATCAATTCACTCACTGATGATAGAGGACAAGTACAGTTTTGCAATAATCTAATCGCAAATTTATTTGAACAAGGAATCAGCCCATGTAAAGCAGAATTCCCAGAAAAAAAAAACCAAAAAACAAATTTTCTATCATTATTTAAACGGAATATGTAACCTAACACAACACTATGGAATTTACACAATAGAACTCAGCACAGCAAGTAAATTTCATGGTAAATATGTTATTCAAACAGACGACATCGACATAAGAATTTTTAAAAGTATTCACAGAATACTTTAAAAACATACAACATCAAAATTCACAGAGAACAAATTCAATTTTTACTAACGTTATTTTTGCAATAATATATAGTTATTTATCCATACTAGAAAAGACAAAAACCCAAAGTACGTCACCAGTTCAAACATCAAGACACATGAATGTAAGAAATGAAATTGCCGCATTCTCAGCATTTTTAAACACAGTCCGTGAAAATTTTTCAAGTAATGAAATTTCCCAAAATGTTAAACACAATTTACAAAAATTTTTAGCATGGTTTATAATTGACTATTTCACACATAATATTGATCTAATTGCACAAGCAAGAAAATAGTTTAGACCTCAAAGTACCGATGATGACACTGTCATTGCAGAACAATCAGATTTTATTTGGGACCCTGATTGGTCTCATCTACTATTTCTGAACATCCCAATGGACATCTCAAGTCAAGCAATCAATTTAATATCTATTCATAAAGACTATGTAAAAGAATTTCCACTTACAATAGATGCAACACCTTTAAACTATAATTCATTTTTACCCAATAAAAGACAAAATAAAAGCTTAAATTCAACTTTTTTACAACAGGAAAATCTGAATGGAACTAGAAGTCTTACACAACAGGATATTCAAACACCATCACACTTTATAAACGAAGAAATAGTTGAAACAATAGTAACAACTACATAACGAAGTATTTCACCAATACATCCAAACCTTACAACGCCAAAACCTAAAAATCCAACATTACCACAAGTAACAATGCAATCTACGGTTAAACCCTCGGTTGCTCCAAAATATTCACATATAGATTATCAGACATATAGACCAATGACGAAACCATTAAAAACACGAAAAACATTCACAGGAAAAAATTTTGCAGAACACAATTATAATTATGTAAATCCATCACAAACAACTCATCCTCCCCGAAAAAATATATTCAAAATCATTTATTTTCACAGAAATCGAGTTTTCCAACTACATCAACAATTTCAGTAAATTTCCATGACTATCCACATCCCTAACAAGATCAAAGTGAAAATTACTCCTTTTTCCAACAAAAAAGAAATAAACAACAAAAACCATATTATACATCAAATTATTTATCATCCGATGATGACGATTATTACCAACCAGATATTTTGCACCATACACACAAGAATATCGTGCACAAAAACCTCGACAAAATCAATCATCCCAAAACATAAAATTTCAACCACAAAAATCAGCTAATACACAAAGTTATCAACCATTGCACATGCAAATCAAACTAGTACACAATCCTACCAACCAGCACAATCACAAATCCCGGTCAGTATGCACTCTTACCAACCAACACAACTGTAAAATGAAATACAACTACCATATTAATTGCAACAACATGAAATAACAAAAACCAACTTACAAACTTTTCACAAATACCAAATGCCGCAGAATCACTACAAATGACAATGAATCCATACCTAAGGGGTGGATCGTCAATAACATCAAATAAACCATTGATGGTATTTACAGGCACAGACCCTGAATATTCTGTAGAAGATTACTTGAATGCAGTCACAGCAAATTTAATTTTAGATATAGGACCTGAACCAATTAATACACCACTTCACTAAAATTGCATACAAAGACGCACAGCATTAATACAACCAACACTTGATGGCGCAGCTCAAAAATGGTTTTCAGTTCTACCTAAAGACATAAAATCAGATTGGAAAAGATTCACACAAGTATTTTCAAAAATGTTTGATTCTGAAATAAACAAACAACATCAAAGAGTTTTTGTAATGAAATTTGCAGACTACCAAACGAAACAATCAAACAATTAGCAGTTAGAAGCGAAACACTACTTTGAAAAGCGTATTCACTTAAAACTCATGATATAAAAACACGAAAATGACAGAAATTTTAATGATGACTTTGACACCTCAATTAAGGAAAATAGCTATTAAAAAGAGAGCATAACATCCCTCCTCAATTCGAGAACCAGATTGAGATTTTAGAAAACAAGTTGATAAACTAGAACAAGCAGAAATCACGATGAAACTCAAAGAAACACTGAATCACTGAAATTTTAAACAAATTTGAGAAAAATACAAATTTCAAGTGTAAACCATCTTTTAAAAAAGGGTGTAATTATTGCCGAAGAAACGGACACAGCATTGCCGAATGTAGACAAAAACAACAAGGTAATCAAAATAGACCACCAAAAAAAAAACAAAGAACTAAATAAATCATTCTACCAATACATGAAAAAAGACCAGAGTTTACCAAACAAAATTATACATAATAATAACAGCTCTGGAAAACCACTTCCAAATAATTCACTTTGTTCAAGAAACCAATCACCTTATAGCTCTAGTTATAGAGGCAGATCACCAGAACAAAGAAATTCACGTAATTTCTCATGAAATATATATAGTCGATCAAATAGTCAAAATAATCAGTATCGAAACAACTATTCACAATCAAATTCAAACAGAATAGAATATTCCTTTGATACCAGTTCCCATTCAAATTCTAGGAATAGACACTATTCAAGCAATAGATCACGAAATTCATCATACAAAAGAAACAGAAACTATTCAAACAATAGGTATATAAGCTACTCAAATAATCGAAACCAACGTTACCAAAAAATTAGATCAAGAAATATTTCATACAACAGATCTAATTATCAACGAACTAAAAACAACCACTATCAAAATAGATCACGAAATAATTCACAAAATAGGAATCCAAATTATAACAATCAACAGTGAAATTATTTTCAATCTCCTCATAGGAATAATAATCGTTATTCCGATTCCCAATACAAGTATAGAAGCAACACACCAAAACATCAAAGACAAATTAATCAAGTACAAACAACTGAAGAAACAGCTTCAGACCCCCCTAGTATCGAAGATACAGAAAGTATTGAATTACAATTAAATCACATTAATTGTGAATCAACAGACAGCGAAAGTGATAATATAATACCATCTCAGTTAATATGATAACAGTTGAAAATGACTACAAACCTATCAAATATGAACAACCCTTCAATTCACATATTTACGAATATCAATTGGAACTTCTTCAAGATCACTACACTAGACCTATTAGTATTATTGTACAAGTTACATAAGAAGTAAATGGCATTAACGCTGTATTTAAACCCGAAAAAGACGAAGTACAATGTTCAAGTAGAAACCAAATTCATCAAAATGTACAAAAAGAACTACCAAGAGAAAAAATTTGGACAATTCCATTTGTCTTAGAAAGTCCAAAAAGTAAAGAGTCTCAACCACTAGACCTTGAAATAGATTTTTTAAACGACTCAGGAGCAGAATCAAATATCATCAATATCCCCACTTGGAATGAAATCAAAACTTTGCAGCCAAACTTAATACCTATGAAAACAGCCAGTAAATTAGCAACAGCACAAGGCTCAACATTAATTGATTATGGAAAAACCCAACTTTTCCTTGTTCCCACTAGAACAGTGGAACAAAATAAAATCTTAACGAAACCATTTAAACAAACATTCCACATAACAGAAATAAAACACTATATCTTTGGCATACCGTTTATAACTAAATATATTCCCACAATCAACATTTTAAATAGTAAAATCCATATAAAAGACAAGTACACAAGAATGAAAAACACAGCCTTAACTTTATTTCAAAGATTAAATAGAAAACCACCATTTTTCTCCAAATTTTACCCTATATACAATCAGGAACGAAACTACCTGAAACCAGTATCAGGAAATGTATTATCCTTTCAATCAAACATCTTCACCAGTAAGATAAAAACCAACATAAACAACATCTCTTTATGTCAGATCTTGAATTTAAACCCACTCATAAATTTTTTCGAATAACAATTTCATCCATAAAACACATGAAACTTTCAAACTCCAATATTATTTCGTTACACGTATATAAAAATTCACCATACCAGATAACATTACCTCTAGGATTCTTATGATATTGTGAAACAAATGCCACAACTTCGCCCATTATATCGACTCAATAATATATTACAACTACTAGACATATGTCAATCAACAATTTTTGATGAAGAATTATCAAAAAACAATATAATAAGCAACGAAAAAAGAAATACAGATTATTTCACAAAAAACCGTATTTTAAACCAACGTTTAAAATATCAGATTATACAGAAGAACAACAAAATTTTTTAACAAGAACCAAGAAATGATTTAAAATACACAGTAAATCAAGTTTTTGACCTTCATGACCCACTCGACACAATTCCCCTATCAAAATTAGAAGTAGAAAACATTTTTCTACCACCAACAGAAACAATTACACTACAATTACTACGAAAATACCAAAAGTTTGACCCTGTTATTAAGCAACTCAAATCATGGCACAAAAATAAAACAAAACAAGCAAAAGCTGATACAACAATTTTAGGAAATAAAACACTCCTTCGATACTTCAGAAAAGTCAATAAAACAACTATAAATGGAAGCACAGATCTTTTAGAATATCAAACACTGATTTTAAAGTACCCTGTCTTCTCCTAAGTATGATGTTGATTGCATTCAACATATCACACACACAACATACAAAAGGACACTCAGGATCAGAAAAGACATACTCAATATTTACTCAAAACTTTTACTTCCCAAATGCACCAATTTGGAATAAAGTATTATGCAACGATTGCATTAAATGTCAAATAAATAAACCTTATTCCAATCAAAAACAACTAGCACTGAAACAAGATTTTAAAGGACAAAGTCTATATTTCAATCATAGAATTTCATTTGACACAAAAGGACCAATTTCACCATCCTCCGAAGAACATTTTAAATAGTAAAATCCATATAAAAGACAAGTACACAAGAATGAAAAACACAGCCTTAACTTTATTTCAAAGATTAAATAGAAAACCACCATTTTTCTCCAAATTTTACCCTATATACAATCAGGAACGAAAATACCTGAAACCAGTATCAGGAAATGTATTATCCTTTCAATCAAACATCTTCACCAGTAAGATAAAAACCAACATAAACAACATCTCTTTATGTCAGATCTTGAATTTAAACCCACTCATAAATTTTTTCGAATAACAATTTCATCCATAAAAAACATGAAACTTTCAAACTCCGATATTATTTCGTTACACGCATATAAAAATTCACCATACCAGATAACATTACCTCTAGGATTCTTAAGATATTGTGAAACAAATGCCACAACTTCGCCCATTATATCGACTCAATAATATATTACAACTACTAGACATATGTCAATCAACAATTTTTGATGAAGAATTATCAAAAAACAATATAATAAGCAACGAAAAAAGAAATACAGATTATTTCACAAAAACAACGTATTTTAAACTAACGTTTAAAATATCAGATTATACAGAAGAACAACAAAATTTTTTAACAAGAACCAAGAAATGATTTAAAATACACAGTAAATCAAGTTTTTGACCTTCATGACCCACTCGACACAATTCCCCTATCAAAATTAGAAGTAGAAAACATTTTTCTACCACCAACAGAAACAATTACACTACAATTACTACGAAAATACCAAAAGTTTGACCCTGTTATTAAGCAACTCAAATCATGGCACAAAAATAAAACAAAACAAGCAAAAGCTGATACAACAATTTTAGGAAATAAAACACTCCTTCGATACTTCAGAAAAGTCAATAAAACAACTATAAATGGAAGCACAGATCTTTTAGAATATCAAACACTGATTTTAAAGTACCCTGTCTTCTCCTAAGTATGATGTTGATTGCATTCAACATATCACACACACAACATACAAAAGGACACTCAGGATCAGAAAAGACATACTCAATATTTACTCAAAACTTTTACTTCCCAAATGCACCAATTTGGAATAAAGTATTATGCAACGATTGCATTAAATGTCAAATAAATAAACCTTATTCCAATCAAAAACAACTAGCACTGAAACAAGATTTTAAAGGACAAAGTCTATATTTCAATCATAGAATTTCATTTGACACAAAAAGACCAATTTCACCATCCTCCGAAGAAAATTCTTTTATTATGGTCATTTATGATGCATTTACGCACTACGTAGCACTCAACCCAGTACCACATTGTAATGCTTATTACGCATACACAACACTTTACGAACATTGCATAGCTAAATTCGGACTACCCGAAATACTAGTCACAGATAACGGCACAGAATTTATAAATAATGAAATCATCACACTATGCCACTTATACAATATCAAACATAAACCACGTACATCTCATGAACTATGGACAAATGGATTGGTCGAAGGTATGAACCGTTCATTACAAGAATGCCTTAGATCTATCATTAATGGAAATGATACACGATACACTGAATGTTCAGCAGATTTAAAATTATTCCCCTTATCCTATAATTCAAAAATTGCAACAACTCTAGGAATGGCACCTTACAAAATGGTTTTTAATCATAAGCCACGAAAACCAATTATGATTACAGCAAATGCCTACAAAAAAACACAAGCTTATTGTCAACCAAATAAAGATTCAATATGTCATAATCTACCATTACATACACATGATGAAGACCAAATTCATCATCCACAAAATTTAAAAATAGCTTCCAGCACACATATCGAGGGGATTTTAAATAGAGATAAAAAGCATAATGAATTTTACCAAAAAGTAACAAAGAAATTGTTACAAAGACAAAATATAAGCAACCAAATTAATTCACGCTTTATGCCAGCCACAGATTCAAAAACTGGAACATTTGTTTTAATACCCAATTTGAATACACAAAAAGGAATCCCCAAAAAATTACAAACACTTCGAAAAGGACCATACCAAATAATTGACAATCCTACTGAAGTAACAATACACACTTACTGACTCCATTAAAAAAGAAATTGTTCAACGCCGTAACAACCTGTTAATTTATTATCCAAAAGAATACGCACTCCGCAAATTAACTCAATTATATTCTTTCACAGGTTTACAAATTGTTCAAAACAATCCACAAACGGAACAAAATCAAAACGTTAATGACAATAAAAATCAAAAAACAATCCAACACCAAATAGCAAACCGTCAAATATCTAACACATCAGAACCAAAAATATCTCAAAAAGAAAGAAAAAATAGAAAAATGACAGAGAAATTTTTACCACAGGATCAACAACAAAAATAGAGAGAACATAGAGAATTATCACAATTTAGAAGTCAACCACGAAAAGACTACAAGACTTTCATCCCACAATCTAAAATTTTAAAGAAAGTTGAATTTTAAAAACAACTTTAATTTTGATTAACGTCAATATTCTTTTTAATTTTAAACTCTCACATTCCCGTTATAATATGCTGAAATCACACTCGATAAATTCTAGTTCAAATTTAGCCAATAGAGTTCATTCAAATCTGTCACCTTATTATCTCTAACACAAACTCATTAGCCGACAGATATCAATCCCCAGGCATATCTATAACTATGACTTTTACGATTTCCAGGTCAAAAATAAGCACCTTGCTAAAACTTTACAACTAAAATAAACACTACTTCAACAACAATTTTTAACAAAACTCAACCCACTTGTCAAAAATTCAATAAATAATCCAACCACACTTGAATTTTGCCCCAAAACTTGAAAAAATATTCGACGAAACGAAACAATTCTTGAATGCTTCTTTCTATAACAGTCGATAACTTAAAACGTATACTTTCCAATCTTTTCACAAAAATTTCTATTCTATTTAAATTTTTGCTATTTTTTTTCATTGAAACTTTTGAAGCCCTAATAATCCTTTACGTAATTTTTTGCAACTTTTTTTTAAATTTTTTATTCCCTATTTGAAATGCAACTCCAACTTTCCCATATCCTTGACCACATCCACAGGTACGATAACACTAAATCTTTTTAAATGATACGAACCATTCTTAGTCGAAAAGTTATTTTTCTATTATTCATAATTTTTCTCACATTTTTAACGTCCCTAATCATGACAATGTGCAAATGTATAAAAAAGGCAGTTGTCATTTTCGCCTTAGCAACTATTCTTTTGATACTTATTATTGAAGAATATTATAATCAACATAAGATTTCTTTATAAGAATTAAACACTCAAATACCTTTTCAAAATTGCTAATCAACCACCACCAAAACAGTCCCCACCAACAACTTCCCTAGAAAAACCAATAACACATACAACTACCCAAAATCTCCAATCATCATTGCGCATTTCTTTTCAAGACCACCCATACACTTTTGAAGAGCGACCGGCACGATTATCTGAACGATTAGAGCCAGTTAATCGCCAAGCAACTTTAAGCGAACCAACATATAATTTATATCCCACCCTAGAACAAGATCTCAATCAAGTAAGACATATTAGTCAAAATCAAAATACACTTGAAATAAATAGACAAAATATACATCCAAGACAAAACAGAAATTATACATCCATGACGAAACAGAAACAGCATTTCAAAAACTCCATCAGACTATCTAGGTTCAACTCCAACATCAGAGCAAATCCGAGAAAATCTTTTCAACCCCCCAGACACCACCGAACGACCACCATATTGGACAACACACTCATATACTCAAGGTGAACCCAATTTAGTGAATGAACCAATAGATATTTCCTCTGATACAACATTATCATCCCTGCTAAAAACACTTTCACTTCCATCAACACCATCTATAAGTCAAAAATCACCAACACTTTCCCCCTTAATTTCCCAACCAATCTTGACGCTAGATACTAAGATCAATCATCGACAAATACCCCCCACGGTTAGATTGGAATAATTTTCGTAGCACCTCCCCCACTATTTGAACAACATCAAGAAAGTAGCCGACTCCACAATTGGGCAATAAATAGATTACAGTATAGACAAGATATCCACAAAGATATTCAAGAACACAATATTCAAACACTTCAACAAAATAGTCTCCAATTAAAATTTGAATCACAGTCAGACTTAACAATATTGTTCAACACCCTTTTCCCCTAAGTCCAATAACAGCTCAATCACTACCTCCTCCATTTATAACAACTGAAGTAATATATAGATACGATAGATACACCAAAAACACAATTGGATATATCACATTTTATAACCCATACTCCGGATTATCATACACATCTATATTTTAAAGATATTTACGTTTCAACACAATCTTTTTCTAATTTTTTCCTAACAACATACAAATCCATCCCCTCGTACAGGACCTCAGGATTTGTTAGTAACACACTATGATTGTGAAGAAAACGAACAAAAAAAACATTACACAAATACGCTATAAAACAAGTCACACAATGCGAATCCCAACCACAAGCCATAGAAACAACAATTATAGTAGCCACACTATACTCAAAAGCCCGATCAACGCCCTTAACAGGATACAAATTTACAGCAACATTTTCCGAAAAGAAAGTCCATTGCTCACAAGTTTCCAATGGAAACAAAAACCGACTTGATCACGAGTCTTTCTATCAAAGTAAAATAGAAAGACTTTTACATCTAAAACCCGACAATTGTAAAAACGAACTACTCAGATTAAACTTGACGAAATATAAAAACTCAAACAGAAAAATAGTGAACTTTCAAGTCTTCACCGACTCTGTACATCAAGCAGAACTTGAAACATATCAAGGACATATTAAATTAGACGAAAGATACCCATACAATGGTGCACACGGATGACTAACTTATGATATTCACGACAAACACTGGATACCACATATTGGATTAAATAGTCGTACAAACTGCAAAGCAGATACAGAAAATAAAGGATGCCAAGAAATAATGTTTTTTTGACTGGAAAAAACAACTTGAAAAAATACAACTCACCTGAGATTTAAAAGATAACACTATAATTTATCAAGGAATCAGACTACCTTGCAAAAATGACCAAGGCTACTGTGATCCTAAAACAAGGACACAAGCAACAATTGTTTGGTTTCCCGAAGACACTTGAACAACATTTCAAGTAGCAAAAATCCACGCTAGAATGACTAAATTTCATGAAAAGTGTTTCATTGAAACTATCCCATTTGAAAAATTCAACCCATGTCAAAAAAGACAACACAATACTAAATTCAGAAACATTCATAATATAGAAAACAAACTAACACATTTTCAAATCTATCACGAAACAGAATTTGCATGTAAATACAAAAATCCGCTCTACAAAACACAATATTCCGAAATACATGTCGAATACGACGAAGATTTCGATATGACCACTGGAAAAATAAAATAGAACCCCTATGCAACACATCAACCTATCATCGAAGGAACACCATACATCCCAGTAAATCTTCTTAAAAACGCAGGAAACTCTCGTGGAAAAGTAAAACCACATTCTATAAAAATAAAGTACATTTTGTCGATACACTTTCAAGACGAACATATTTTTGGGATACTGCATTTGCATGTGGATCAGAAAACAGCCACAACGTCGTACAATCAAACTCCGACGAAGAAAAGTACTACCTACTTACACCATACCCCACATTAATGCAACCATTAAAAAAAGTTCACCCGAAAGTATTCGAGCTATTGCTCGCAGTCCCAACATCGATCTATAATCGATAGGAATATATTCTAAATCAGATATACAACATCTCATTCGTACACAACAATTTCAAGAAATACTAACACAAATGGACACTATACAACGACAATCGATAGATCAAAATTTAAGAAAACTTGCAGAAACCGCAGGATTTTTAGACATCTATACACAAGACTACAGCGGATATTTTAAGGATATTGAGGACTACATATATTTAAATGGCGAAAAATACAGACTACAAGATATCTCACCAATAAATATTTTTAGTTTTGTAACCTAAAAAAAAAACGAAATCCTTGACTTTCTAGGATGGCCATATTACTTTTCTGTTCTCATTACTAAAAGGAATCTCTAACAAATGCGCAATACATACACAAGTAAACCGATAAGCAAGCGTAGCACGCATATTATTTGCAGGATTTTTTGGAATATTTTCATCATCAAATAACAAAATACTCTTAGATGCACAAATCAAAGAATACAATACAAAACTATCAACAAAACCGAACACATACGACGAATCACACAATAAAACAAATATATTACCTACAGAACCACATTTACCAAATCTACATCATAACCATCCATTGTCAATAGTTTCACAAAATTTTAGAAACCTATCAATCACGAACCCTCCAAACTTAAGACCAAATAACATGCAAAGCCCCATTCAACATATAATGGACCAATTGGATCACTCCATCGATCAAACTCCCACCCTGCCAATCTCCAAAATCGAATCCACATTATCCCACTTTTTGTTTTTCCGCCACCTGATTCACCTCAAATTAATACATCATCAGGCATGATTTCTGACACTAACTAAGATGTCACATTTTTTCGAACTATATCACAGTTTAATAATTCTGAAATAGAAACCACCGATGAATTTGCAGATTCCGAACCATCCTCTTCTACCTATACTCCAGCCAGCTCGCCTTTTCCAAACCCACGTTTCAACACCTATTCAACACCAAACCCATTGTATATCACCATCCACTCCTTCTCACGTTTACCAAGTAACCCCAACCTACTCCCCGTTTATTCCTGAAAGATCAACAAACAACTCTCCCAACAACATCCAAATTTCTGAAGAATAAGAAAATTTTATAACACTCCAACAACAGTTACAAAACACCCACACTTTAGCAATTCATCAATTATCATCAACAATAACATCATCACATCAACCAACTCCTGCACCAATTTCCGATTACGGCGAAAAATAAAGACTACAAGATATCTCACCAATAAATAATTTTAGTTTTGTAACCTTGAAAAACGAAATCCTTGCCTATCTAGGATGGCCATATTACATCTTAGAAAGATTGACTATATTAAACGCTATGTTTCACTTTTTTGGGTTTCTGTTCTCATTACTAAAAGGAATCTATTACAAATGCGCAATACATATACAAGTAAACCGACAAGCAAGCGTAGCACGCATATTATTTGCAGGATTTTTTGGAATTTTTTCATCATCAAATAACAAAATACTCTTAGATGCACAAATCAGAGAATACAATACAAAACTATCAACAAAACCGAACACATACGACGAATCACACAATAGTATAAATATAATACCTACAGCACCACATTTACCAAATCTACATCATAACCATCCATTGTCAATAATTTCACGAAGTTTTAGAAACCTATCAATCACAAACCCTCCAAACTTAAGACCAAATAACATACAAAGCCCCATTCAACATATAATGGACAAATTGGATCACTCCATCGATCAAACTCCCACCCTGCCAATCTCCAAAATCCAATCCCCATTATCCCACTTTTTGTTTTTCCGCCACCTGATTCACCTCAAATTAACACATCATCAAGCATGAATTCTGACATTAACTCAGATGTCACATTTTTTCAAACTATATCACAGTTTAATAATTCCAAAATAGAAACCCCCGATGAATTTGCAGATTCCGAACCATCCTCTTCTACCTATACTCCAGCCAGCTCTTCTACCTTTTCCAAACCCACCATTCAACCTATTCAACACCAAACCCATTGTATATCACCAACCACTCCTTCTCACGTTTCCCAAGTAACCCCAACCTACTCCTTGTTTATTTCTGAAAGATCAACAAATAACTCTCCCAACAACATCCAAATTTCTGAAGAATTAGAAAATTTTATAACACTCCAACAACAGTTATAAATACCCCAACACTTTAGCAATTCATCAATTATCATCAACAATAACATCATCACATCCACCAACTCCTACACCAATTTCCGATTACACTCCATCATTTAGCCCAATCATCCACATCAACAGAATCATCCACTAGTACTAAACGAGCTTATAGAACTTTTAAACGTAAAATCCTAAATCGCCCGTTCCCATCCAAACCCGGAACCGCCCGCGAATATGTTAACCATCCAGACCACACCAATACTGCAAATTATCTTCAAGTAACCCTACCTTTATTTCCCCAATATACATTAAATCAATCCGACCCTAACCCTGAACCACATAAGTTTGTGTATGAACTTGTATTAATCTACAAAACACAATCTTCCGAATTACTTGTCGAATACGACGAAGATTTTGTTATGACCACTGGAAAAATAAAATAGAACCCCTATGCAACACATCAACCTATCATCGAAGGAACACCTTACATCCCAGTAAATCTTCTTAAAAACGCAGGAAATTCTCGTGGAAAAGTAAAACCACAAGACACTTAAAGCACACGATTACAAGAATTATCACTAATGAAAAGTACATATTTTGGCGCAATACACTATGACATCCACTTAGATATGAAATTAGAATACACAATTAGTAGAATTTTTCAAGAAATGTCACTTTCCGAATTAGAAACACTACATCAATTATGTGATTTAGAAAGAACTCAGATTTTACAATCACTGGCACTAGCAGTTCTAAAAATACCCTACGCAGGAGATTTGTTATCCGAAAATATATCAAACTTCATTGACTATGAAGGAAACATCTTATGGTTTTATACTTGCACCAAAAAAGTATCACCATTATATGTTTTTGAAGATGAACGCTGCTACAAACGAATTTCGATATTCTATAAAAATTAAGAACATTTTGTCGATACACTTTCAAGACGAACATATTTTTGGGATACCGCAGTTCCACGTGGATCAGAAAACAGCCACAACGTCGTACAATCAAACCCCGACGAAGAAAAGTACTACCTACTTACACCATACCCCACATTAATGCAACCATTAAAAAAGTTTTCACCCGAAAGTATTCGAGCTATTGCTCGCAGTCCCAACATCGATCTACAATCGATAGGATTATATTCTAAATCAGATATACAACATCACATTCGTACACAACAAATTCAAGAACTACTAGCACAAATGGACACTATACAACGACAATTGATAGATCAAAATTTAAGAAAACTTGCAGAAACCGCAGGATTTTTAGACATCTATACACAAGACTACAGCGGATGTTTTAAGGATATTAAGGACTACATATATTTAAATGGCGAAAATTACAGACTACAAGATATCTCACCAATAAATGTTTTTGGTTTCGTAAGCTTAAAAAACAAAATCCTTGCCTTTCTAGGATGGCCATATTACATCTTAGAAAGATTGACTATATTATACGCTATGTTTCACTTTATTGGTTTTCTGTTCTCATTACTGGAAGGAATCTATAACAAATGCGCAAAACATACACAAGTAAACCGACAAGCAAGCGTAGCACGCATATTTTTTGCAGGATTTTTTGGAATATTTTCATCATCAAATAACAAAATACACTTAGATGCACAAATCAAAGAATACAATACAAAACTATCAAAAAAACCGAACACATACGACGAATCACACAATATTACAAATATATTACCTACAGCACCAAATTTACCAAATCTACATCATAACCATCCATTGTCAATAGTTTCACGAAATTTTAGAAACCTATCAATCACAAACCCTCCAAACTTAAGACCAAATAACATAAAAAACGCCATTCAACATATAATGGACAAATTGGATCACTCCATCGATCAAACTCCCACCCTGCCAATCTCCAAAATCCAATCCCCATTATCCCACTTTTTGTTTTTCCGCCACCTGATTCACCTCAAATTAACACATCATCAGGCATGAATTCTGACACTAACTCAGATGTCACAATTTTTCAAAATATATCACAGTTTAATAATTCCAAAACAGCAACCCCCGATGAATTTGCAGATTCCGAACCATCCTCTTCTACCTATACTCCAGCCAGCTCTTCTACCTTTTCCAAACCCACCTTTCAAACTATTCAACACCAAACCCATTGTATATCACCATCCACTCCTTCTCACATTTCCCATGTAACCCCAACCTATTCCTTGTTTATTTCTGAAAGATCAACAAACAACTCTCCCAACAACATCCAAATTTCTGAAGAATAAGAAAATTTTATAACACTCCAACAACAGTTACAATACCCCCACACTTAAGCAATTCTTCAATTATCATCAACAATAACAACATCAAATCCACCAACTCCTGCACCAATTTCCGATTACACTCCATCATTAGCCCAATCATCCACATCAACAGAATCATCCACTAGTACTAACCGAGCTTATAGAACATTTAAACGTAAATTCCCAAATCACCCGTTCCCATCCAAACCGGGAACCGCCCGAGAATATTTTAACCATCCAGACCACACCATTACTGCAAATTATCTTCAATTAACCCTACCTTTATTTCCCCAATATACATTAA
This sequence comes from Symsagittifera roscoffensis, assembly GCF_963678635.1. NCBI lineage: Eukaryota > Metazoa > Xenacoelomorpha > Acoela > Convolutidae > Symsagittifera > Symsagittifera roscoffensis. The sequence goes on from NC_087064.1 coordinate 10,459,940, forward strand.
ATCAATCCGACCCTAACCCTGAACCACATAAGTTTGTAGATGAGTTTGTATTAATCTACAAAACACAATATTCCGAAATACTTGTCGAATACGACGAAGATTTCGATATGACCACTGGAAAAATACAATACAATCCCTATGCAACACATCAACCTATCAACGAAGGAACACCATACATCCCAGTAAACCTTCTTAAAAACGCAGGAAACTCTCGTGGAAAAGTAAAACCACAAGACACTGAAAGCACACGATTACAAGAATTATCACTAATGAATAGTACATATTTTGGCGCAATTTATTATGACATCCACTTAGATATGAAATTAGAATACACAATTAGTAGAATTTTTCAAGAAATGTCGCTTTCCGATTTAGAAACACTACATCAATTATGTGATTTAGAAAGAACTCAGATTTTACAATCACTGGCACTAGCAGTTCTAAAAATACCCTACGCATGAGATTTGTTATCCGGAAATATATCAAACTTCATTGAATATGAAGGAAACATCTTATGGTTTTATACTTGCACCAAAAAAGTATCACCGTTATATGTTTTTGAAGATAAACGCTGCTACAAACGAATTTCGATTTTCTATAAAAATAAAGTACATTTTGTCGATACACTTTCAAGACGAACAAATTTTTGGGATACCGCAGTTCCACGTGGATCAGAAAACAAACACAACGTCGTACAATCAAACCCCGACGAAGAAAAGTACTACCTACTTACACCATACCCCACATTAATGCAACCATTAAAAAAGTTTTCACCCGAAAGTATTCGATCTACAATCGATAGGAATATATTCTAAATCAGATATACAACATCACATTCGTACACAACAATTTCAAGAACTACTAACTCAAATGGACACTATACAACGACAATTGATAGATCAAAACTTAAGAAAACTTGCAGAAACCGTAGGATTTTTAGACATCTATACACAAGACTACAGCGGATGTTTTAAGGATATTAAGGACTACAGATAAATAAATGGCAAAAAATACAGACTACAAGATATCTCACCAATAAATGTTTTTGGTTTCGTAACCTTTAAAAACGAAATCCTTGCCTTTCTAGGATGGCCATATTACATCTTAGAAAGATTGACTATATTATACGCTATGTTTCACTTTATTGGATTTCTGTTCTCATTACTAAAAGGAATCTATAACAAATGCGCAAAACATACACAAGTAAACCGACAAGCAAACGTAGCACGCATATTTTTTGCAGGATTTTTTGGAATATTTTTATCATCAAATAACAAAATACTCTTAGATGCACAAATCAAAGAATAGAATACAAAACTATCAAAAAAACCGAAAACATACGACGAATCACACAATACTACAAATATATTACCTACAGCACCACATTTACCAAATCTACATCATAACCATCCATTGTCAATAGTTTCACGAAATTTTAGAAACCTATCAATCACAAACCCTCCAAACTTAAGACCAAACAACATACAAAGCCCCATTCAACATATAATGGACAAATTGGATCACTCCATCGATCAAACTCCCACCCTGCCAATCTCCAAAATCCAATCCCCATTATCCCACTTTTTGTTTTTCCGCCATCTGATTCACCTCAAATTAACACATCATCAGGCATGAATTCTGACACTAACTCAGATGTCACATTTTTTCAAACTATATCACAGTATAATAATTCCAAAATAGCAACCCCCGATGAATTTGCAGGTTCCGAACCATCCTCTTCTACCTATACTCCAGCCAGCTCTTCTACCTTTTCCAAACCCACCTTTCAAACTATTCAACACCAAACCCATTGTATATCACCATCCACTCCTTCTCACGTTTCCCAAGTAACCCCAACCTACTCCTTGTTTATTTCTGAAAGATCAACAAACAACTCTTCCAACAACATCCAAATTTCTGAAGAATAAGAAAATTTTACAACACTCTAACAACAGTTAGAATACCACCACACTTAAGCAATTCTTCAATTATCATCAACAATAACAACATCAAATCCACCAACTCCTGCACCAATTTCCGATCACACTCCATCATTAGCCCAATCATCCACATCAACAGAATCATCCACTAGTACTAACCGAGCTTATAGAACATTTAAACGTAAATTCCCAAATCACCCGTTCCCATCCAAACCGGGAACCGCCCGAGAATATGTTAACCATCCAGACCACACCATTACTGCAAATTATCTTCAATTAACCCTACCTTTATTTCCACAATATACATTAAATCAATCCGACCCTAACCCTGAACCACATAAGTTTGTAGATGAGTTTGTATTAATCTACAAAACACAATATTCCAAAATACTTGTCGAATACGACGAAGATTTCGATATGACCACTGGAAAAATACAATACAATCCCTATGCAACACATCAACCTATCAACGAAGGAACACCATACATCCCAGTAAACCTTCTTAAAAACGCAGGAAACTCTCGTGGAAAAGTAAAACCACAAGACACTGAAAGCACACGATTACAAGAATTATCACTAATGAATAGTACATATTTTGGCGCAATTTATTATGACATCCACTTAGATATGAAATTAGAATACACAATTAGTAGAATTTTTCAAGAAATGTCACTTTCCGATTTAGAAACACTACATCAATTATGTGATTTAGAAAGAACTCAGATTTTACAATCACTGGCACTAGCAGTTCTAAAAATACCCTACGCAGGAGATTTGTTATCCGGAAATATATCAATTTTCATTGACTACGAAGGAAACATCTCATGGTTTTATACTTGCACCAAAAAAGTATCACCATTATATGTTTTTGAAGATAAACGCTGTTACAAACGAATTCCGATATTCTATAAAAATAAAGTACAATTTGTCGATACACTCTCAAGAAGAACATATTTTTGGGATACCGCAGTCCCATGTGGATCATAAAACAGCCACAACGTCGTACAATCAAACCCCGACGAAGAAAAGTACTACCTACTTAAACCATACCCCACAATAATGCAAACATTAAAAAATTTTTCACCCGAAAGTATTCGAGCTATTGCTCGCAGTCCCAACATCGATCTACAATCGACAGGAATATATTCTAAATCAGATATACAACATCACATTCGTACACGACAATTTCAAGAACTACTAACACAAATGGACACTATACAACGACAATCGATAGATCAAAATTTAAGAAAATTTGCAGAAACCGCACGATTTTTAGACATCTATACACAAGACTACAGCGGATTTTTTAAGGATATTAAGGACTACATATATTTAAACGGCGAAAAATTTAGACTACCAGATATCTCACCAATAATTATTTTTAGTTTCGTAACCTTAAAAAACGAAATCCTTGCCTTTCTAGGATGGCCATATTACATCTTAGAAAAATTGACTATATTATACGCTATGTTTCACTTAATTGGATTTCTGTTCTCTTTACTAAAAGGAATCTATAACAAATGCGCAATACATACACAAGTAAACCGACAAGCAAGCGTAGCACGCATATTATTTGCAGGGTTTTTTGGAATGTTTTCATCAACAAATAACAAAATATTCTTAGATGCACAAATCAAAGAATACAATACAAAACTATCGACAAAACCGAACACATACGATGAATCACACAATAATACAAATATATCACCTACAGCACCACATTTACAAAATCTACATCATAACCATCCATTGTCAATAATTTCACGAAATTTTAGAAACCCATCAATCACAAACCCTCCAAACTTAAGATCAAACAACATACAAAACCCATTCAACATTTAATGGACAAATTGGATCACTCCATCGATCAAACTCCCACCCTGCCAATCTCCAAAATCCAATCCCCATTATCCCACTTTCTGTTTTTCTGCCAACTGATTCACCTCAAATAACACATCATCAGGCATGAATTCTGACACTAACTCAGATGTCACATTTTTTCAAACTATATCACAGTTTAAAAATTCCGAAATAGAAACCCCCGATGAATTTACAGATTCCGAACAATCATCTTCTACCTATACTCCAGCCAGCTCTTCTACCTTTTCCAAACCCACCTTTCAACCTATTCAACACCTAACCCATTGTATATCACCATCCACTCCTTCTCACATTTCCCAAGTAACCCCAACCTACTCCCCGTTTATTTCTGAAAGATCAACAAACAACTCTCCCAACAACATCCAAATTTCTGAAGAATTAGAAAATTGTATAACACTCCAACAACAGTTACAATACCCCCACACTTTAGCAGTTCTTCAATTATCATCAACAATAACATCATCACATCCACCAACTCCTACACCAATTTCCGATTACACTCCATCATTAGCCCAATCATCCACATCAACAGAATCATCCACTAGTACTAACCGAGCTTATAGAACTTTTAAACGTAAATTCCTAAATCACCCGTTCCGATCCAAACCCGGAACCGCCCGAGAATATGTTAACCATCCAGACCACACCAATACTGCAAATTATCTTCAAGTAACCCTACCTTTATTTCCCCAATATACCTTAAATCAATCCGACCCTAACCCTGAACCACATAAGTTTGTAGATGAGTTTGTATTAATCTACAAAACAAAATATTCCGAAATACTTGTCGAATACGACGAAGATTTCGATATGACCACTGTAAAAAAATACAATCCCTATGCAACACATCAACCTATCAACGAAGGAACACCATACATCCCAGTAAATCTTCTTAAAAACGCAGGAAACTCTCGTGGAAAAGTAAAACCACAAGACACTGAAAGCACACGATTACAAGAATTATCACTAATGAATAGTACATATTTTGGCGCAATTTATTATGATATCCACTTAGATATGAAATTAGAATACACAATTAGTAGAATTTTTCAAGAAATGTCACTTTCCGAATTAGAAACACTACATCAATTATGTGATTTAGAAAGAACTCAGTTTTTACAATCACTGGCACTAGCAGTTCTAAAAATACCCTACGCAGGAGATTTGTTATCCGGAAATATATCAAACTTCATTGAATATGAAGGAAACATCTTATGGTTTTATACTTGCACCAAAAAATTATCACCATTATATGTTTTTGAAGATAAACGCAGTTACAAACGAATTCCGATATTCTATAAAAATAAAGTACATTTTGTCGATACACTTTCAAGACGAACATATTTTCGGAATACCGCAGTTCCACGTGGATCAGAAAACAGCCACAACGTCGTACAATCAAACCCCGACGAAGGAAAGTGCTACCTACTTACACCATACCCCACAATAATGCAACCATTAAAAAAGTTTTCGCCCTAAAGTATTCGAGCTATTGCTCGCAGTCCCAACATCGATCTACAATCGATACGAATATATTCTAAATCAGATATACAACATCACATTCGTACACAACAATTTCAAGAACTACTAACACAAATGGACACTATACAACGACAATCGATAGATCAAAATTTAAGAAATTTTGCTGAAACCGCACGATTTTTAGACATCTATACACAAGACTACAGCGGATTTTTTAAGGATATTAAGGACTACATATATTTAAACGGCGTAAAATATAGACTCCAAGATATCTCACCAATAAATATTTTTAGTTTCGTAACCTTAGAAAACGAAATCCTTGCCTTTCTAGAATGGCCATATTACATCTTAGAAAGAGTGACTATATTATACGCTATGTTTCACTTTATTGGATTTCTTTTCTCATTACAAAAGGAATCTATACTAAATGCGCAATAAATACACAAGTAAACCGACAATCAAGCGTAGCACGCATATTATTTGCAGGATTTTTTGGAATATTTTCATCATCAAATAACAAAATACTCTTAGATGCACAAATCAAAGAATACAATACAAAACTATCAACAAAACCGAACACATACGACGAATCACGCAACAATACAAACATATTACCTACAGCACCACATTTACCAAATCTACATCATAACCATCCATTGTCAATAGTTTCACGAAATTTTAGAAACCTATCAATCACAAACCCTCCAAACTTAAGACCAAATAACATACAAAGCCCCATTCAACATATAATGGACCAATTGGATCACTCCATCGATCAAACTCCCACCCTGCCAATCTCCAAAATCTAATCCCCATTATCCCACTTTTTTTTCCGCCACCTGATTCACCTCAAATTAATACATCATCAGGCATGAATTTTGACACTAACTAAGATGTCACATTTTTTCAAACTATATCACAGTTTAATAATTCCGAAATAGAAACCCCCGATGAATTTGCAGAGTCCGAACCATCATCTTCTACCTATACTCCAGCCAGCTCTTCTACCTTTTCCAAACCCACCTTTCGACCTATTCAACAACTAACCCATTGTATATCACCATCCACTCCTTCTCACATTTCCCAAGTAACCCCAACTTACTCCCCGTTTATTTCTGAAAAATCAACAAACAACTCTCCCAACAACATCCAAATTTCTGAAGAATTAGAAAATTTTATAACACTCCAACAACAATTACAATACCCCCACACTTTAGCAGTTCTTCAATTATCATCAACAATAACATCATCACATCCACCAACTCCTACACCAATTTCCGATTACACTCCATCATTAGCCCAATCATCCACAACAACAGAATCATCCACTAGTACTAACCGAGCTTATAGAACTTTTAAACGTAAATTCCTAAATCACCCGTTCCGATCCAAACCCGGAACCGCCCGAGAATATGTTAACCATCCAGACCACACCAATACTGCAAATTATCTTCAAGTAACCCTACCTTTATTTCCCCAATATACCTTAAATCAATCCGACCCTAGCCCTGAACCACATAAGTTTGTAGATGAGTTTGAATTAACCTACAAAACAAAATATTCCGAAATACTTGTCGAATACGACGAAGATTTCGATATGACCACGGAAAAAATAAAATACAATCCCTATGTAACACATCAACCTATCAACGAAGGAGCACCATACATCCCAGTAAATCTTCATAAAAACGCAGGAAACTCTCGTGGAAAAGTAAAACCACAAGACACTGAAAGCACACGATTACAAGAATTATCACTAATGAATAGTACAAATTTTGGCGCAATTTATTATGACATCCTCTTAGATGTGAAATTAGAATACACAATTAGTAGAATTTTTCAAGAAATGTCACTTTCCGAATTAGAAACACTACATCAATTATGTGATTCAGAAAGAACTCAGATTTTACAATCTTTGGCACTAGCAGTTCTAAAAATACCCTACGCAGCAGATTTGTTATCCGGAAATATATCAAACTTCATTGAATATGAAGGAAACATCTTATGGTTTTATACTTGCACCAAAAAAGTATCACCATTATATGTTTTTGAAGATAAACGCAGTTACAAACGAATTCCGATATTCTATAAAAATAAAGTACATTTTGTCGATAGACTTTCAAGACGAACATTTTTTCGGAATACCGCAGTCCCATTGGATCAGAAAACAGCTACAATGTCGTACAATCAAACCCCGACGAAAAAAAGTGCTACCTACTTACACCATACCCCACAATAATGCAACCATTAAAAAAAAATTTCACCCGAAAGTATTCGAGCTATTGCTCGCAGTCCCAACATCGATCTACAATCGATACGAATATATTCTAAATCAGATATACAACATCACATTAGTACACAACAATTTCAAGAACTGCTTACACAAATGGACACTATGCAACGACAATTGACAGATCAAAATTTAAGAAAACTTGCAGAAACCGCAGGATTTTTAGACATCTATACACAAGACTACAGCGGATTTTTAAAGTATATTAAGGACTACATATATTTAAACGGCGAAAAATATAGACTCCAAGATATCTCACCAATAAATATTTTTAGTTTCGTAACCTTAGAAAACGAAATCCTTGCCTTTCTAGGATGGCCATGTTACATCTTAGAAAGATTGACTATATTATACGGTATGTTTCACTTTATTGGATTTCTTTTCTCATTACTAAAAGGAATTTATAACAAATGCGCAATACATACACAAGTAAACCGACAAGCAAGCGTAGCACGCATATTATTTGCAGGATTTTTTGGAATATTTTCATCATCAAATAACAAAATACTCTTAGATGCACAAATCAAAGAATACAATCCAAAACTATCAACAAAACCGAACACATACGACGAATCACACAATAATACAAATATAATACCTACAGCACCACATTTACCAAATCTACATCATAACCATCCATTGTCAATAGTTTCACGAAATTTTAGAAACCTATCAATCACAAACCCTCCAAACTTAAGATCAAATAACATACAAAGCCCCATTCAACATATAATGGACAAATTGGATCACTTCATTGATCAAACTCCCACCCTGCCAATCTCCAAAACCCAATCCCCATTATCCCACTTTTTGTTTTTTCGCCACCTGATTCACCTCAAATTAACACATCATCAGGCATGAACTCTGACACTAACTCAGATGTCACATTTTTTCAAACTATATCACAGTTTAATAATTCCGAAATAGAAACCCCCGATGAATTTGCAGATTCCGAACCATCCTCTTCTACCTATACTCCAGCCAGCTCTTCTACCTTTTCCAAACCCACCTTTCAACCTATTCAACACCAAACCCATTGTATATCACCATCCACTCCTTCTCACGTTTCCCAAGGAACCCCAACCTACTCCCGTTTAATTCTGAAAGATCAACAAACAACTCTCCCAACAACATCGAAATTTCTGAAGAATTAGAAAACGTTATAACACTCCAACAACAGTTACAATACCCCCACGCTTTAGCAATTCATCAATTATCATCAACAATAACATCATCACATCCACCAACTCCCACATCAATTTCCGATTACACTCCATCATTTAGCCCAATCATCCATCTCAACAGAATCATCCACTGAGACTAACCGAACTTATAGAATTTTTAAACGTAAATTCCTAAATCACCCGTTCCCATCCAAACCCGGAACCGCCCGAGAATATGTTAACCATCCAGACCACACCAATACTGCGAATTATCTTCAAGTAACCCTACCTTTATTTCTCCAATATACCTTAAATCAATCCGACCCTAACCCTGAACCACATAAGTTTGTAGATGAGTTTGTATTAATCTACAAAACAAAATTTTCCGAAATATTTGTCGAATACGACGAAGATTTCGATATGACCACGGAAAAAATAAAATACAATCCCTATGCATCACATCAACCTATCAACGAAGGAACACCATACATCCCAGTAAATTTTCTTAAAAACGCAGGAAACTCTCGTGGAAAAGTAAAACCACAAGACTTTGAAAGCACACGATTACAAGAATTATCACTAATGAATAGTACATATTTTGGTGCAATTTATTATGACATCCTCTTAGATATGAAATTAGAATACACAATTAGTAGAATTTTTCAAGAAATGTCACTTTCCGAATTAGAAACACTACATCAATTATGTGATTCAGAAAGAACTCAGATTTTACAATCTTTGGCACTAGCAGTTCTAAAAATACCCTACGCATGAGATTTGTTATCCGGAAATATATCAAACTTCATTGAATATGAAGGAAACATCTTATGGTTTTATACTTGCACCAAAAAAGTATCACCGTTATATGTTTTTGAAGATAAACGCTGCTACAAACGAATTTCGATTTTCTATAAAAATAAAGTACATTTTGTCGATACACTTTCAAGACGAACAAATTTTTGGGATACCGCAGTTCCACGTGGATCAGAAAACAAACACAACGTCGTACAATCAAACCCCGACGAAGAAAAGTACTACCTACTTACACCATACCCCACAATAATGCAACCATTAAAAAAGTTTTCACCCGAAAGTATTCGAGCTATTGCTCGCAGTCCCAACATCGATCTACAATCGATACGAATATATTCTAAATCAGATATACAACATCACATTCGTACACAACAATTTCAAGAACTACTAACACAAATGGACACTATACAACGACAATCGATAGATCAAAATTTAAGAAAACTTGCAGAAACCGCAGGATTTTTAGGCATCTATACACAAGACTACAGCGGATTTTTTAAAGATATTAAGGACTACATATATTTAAGCGGCGTAAAATATAGACTCCAAGATATCTCACCAATAAATATTTTTAGTTTCGTAACCTTAGAAAAAGAAATCCTTACCTTTCTAGAATGGCCATATTACATCTTAGAAAGATTGACTATATTATACGCTATGTTTCACTTTATTGGATTTCTTTTCTCATTACTAAAAGGAATCTATAACAAATGCGCAATAAATACACAAGTAAACCGACAATCAAGCGTAGCACGCATATTATTTGCAGGATTTTTTGGAATATTTTCATCATCAAATAACAAAATACTCTTAGATGCACAAATCAAAGAATACAATACAAAACTATCAACAAAACCGAACACATACGACGTTTCACACAATAATACAAATATAATACCTACAGCACCACATTTACCAAATCTACATCATAACCATCCATTGTCAATAGTTTCACGAAATTTTAGAAACCTATCAATCACAAACCCTCCAAACTTAAGATCAAATAACATACAAAGCCCCATTCAACATATAATGGACAAATTGGATCACTTCATCGATCAAACTCCCACCCTGCCAATCTCCAAAACCCAATCCCCATTATCCCACTTTTTGTTTTTTCGCCACCTGATTCACCTCAAATTAACACATCATCAGGCATGAACTCTGACACTAACTCAGATGTCACATTTTTTCAAACTATATCACAGTTTAATAATTCCGAAATAGAAACCCCCGATGAATTTGCAGATTCCGAACCATCCTCTTCTACCTATACTCCAGCCAGCTCTTCTACCTTTTCCAAACCCACCTTTCAACCTATTCAACACCAAACCCATTGTATATCACTATCCACTCCTTCTCACGTTTCCCAAGGAACCCCAACCTACTCCCCGTTTATTTCTGAAAGATCAACAAACAACTCTCCCAACAACATCGAAATTTCTGAAGAATTAGAAAACGTTATAACACTCCAACAACAGTTACAATACCCCCACGCTTTAGCAATTCATCAATTATCATCAACAATAACATCATCACATCCACCAACTCCCACATCAATTTCCGATTACACTCCATCATTTAGCCCAATCATCCATATCAACAGAATCATCCACTGAGACTAACCGAACTTATAGAACTTTTAAACGTAAATTCCTAAATCACCCGTTCCCATCCAAACCCGGAACCGCCCGAGAATATGTTAACCATCCAGACCACACCAATACTGCGAATTATCTTCAAGTAACCCTACCTTTATTTCCTCAATATACAATAAATCAATCCGACCCTAACCCTGAACCACATAAGTTTGTAGATGAGTTTGTATTAATCTACAAAACAAAATTTTCCGAAATATTTGTCGAATACGACGAAGATTTCGATATGACCACGGAAAAAATAAAATACAATCCCTATGCAACACATCAACCTATCAACGAAGGAACAGCATACATCCCAGTAAATTTTCTTAAAAACGCAGGAAACTCTCGTGGAAAAGTAAAACCACAAGACTTTGAAAGCACACGATTACAAGAATTATCACTAATGAATAGTACATATTTTGGTGCAATTTATTATGACATCCTCTTAGATATGAAATTAGAATACACAATTAGTAGAATTTTTCAAGAAATGTCACTTTCCGAATTAGAAACACTACATCATTTATGTGATTCAGAAAGAACTCAGATTTTACAATCTTTGGCACTAGCAGTTCTAAAAATACCCTACGCAGCAGATTTGTTATCCGGAAATATATCAAACTTCATTGAATATGAAGGAAACATCTTATGGTTTTATACTTGCACCAAAAAAGTATCACCATTATATGTTTTTGAAGATAAACGCAGTTACAAACGAGTTCCGATATTCTATAAAAATAAAGTACATTTTGTCGATAGACTTTCAAGACGAACATATTTTTGGAATACCGCAGTCCCATGTGGATCAGAAAACAGCCACAACGTCGTACAATCAAACCCCGATGAAGAAAAGTGCTACCTACTTACACCATACCCCACAATAATGCAACCATTAAAAAAGTTTTCACCCGAAAGTATTCGAGCTATTGCTCGCAGTCCCAACCTCGATCTACAATCGATACGAATATATTCTAAATCAGATATACAACATCACATTCGTACACAACAATTTCAAGAACTACTAACACAAATGGACACTATACAACGACAATCGATAGATCAAAATTTAAGAAAACTTGCAGAAACCGCAGGATTTTTAGGCATCTATACACAAGACTACAGCGGATTTTTTAAGGATATTAAGGACTACATATATTTAAACGGCGTAAAATATAGACTACAAGATATCTCACCAATAAATATTTCTAGTTTTGTAACCTTAGAAAACGAAATCCTTACCTTTCTAGAATGGCCATATTACATCTTAGAAAGATTGACTATATTATACGCTATGTTTCACTTTATTGGATTTCTTTTCTCATTACTAAAAGGAATATATAACAAATGCGCAATAAATACACAAGTAAACCGACAATCAAGCGTAGCACGCATATTATTTGCAGGATTTTTTGGAATATTTTCATCATCAAATAACAAAATACTCTTAGATGCACAAATCAAAGAATACAATACAAAACTATCAACAAAACCGAACACATACGACGATTCACACAATAATACAAATATAATACCTACAGCACCACTTTTACCAAATCTACATCATAACCATCCATTGTCAATAGTTTCACGAAATTTTAGAAACCTATCAATCACAAACCCTCCAAACTTAAGATCAAATAACATACAAAGCCCCATTCAACATATAATGGACAAATTGGATCACTTCATCGATCAAACTCCCACCCTGCCAATCTCCAAAACCCAATCCCCATTATCCCACTTTTTGTTTTTTTGCCATCTGATTCACCTCAAATTAACACATCATCAGGCATGAACTCTGACACTAACTCAGATGTCACATTTTTTCAAACTATATCACAGTTTATTAATTCCGAAATAGAAACCCCCGATGAATTTGCAGATTCCGAACCATCCTCTTCTACCTATATTCCAGCCAGCTCTTCTACCTTTTCCAAACCCACCTTTCAACCTATTCAACACCAAACCCATTGTATATCACTATCCACTCCTTCTCACGTTTCCCAAGGAACCCCAACCTACTCCCCGTTTATTTCTGAAAGATCAACAATTAACTCTCCCAACAACATCAAAATTTCTGAAGAATTAGAAAACTTTATAACACTCCAACAACAGTTACAATACCCCCACGCTTTAGCAATTCATCAATTATCATCAACAATAACATCATCACATCCACCAACTCCCACATCAATTTCCGATTACACTCCATCATTTAGCCCAATCATCCATATCAACAGAATCATCCACTAAGACTAACCGAGCTTATAGAACTTTTAAACGTAAATTCCCAAATCACCCGTTCCCATCCAAACCCGGAACCGCCCGAGAATATGTTAACCATCCAGACCGCACCAATACTGCGAATTATCTTCAAGTAACCCTACCTTTATTTCCTCAATATAAATCAATCCGACCCTAACCCTGAACCACATAATGCTGTAGATGAACTTGTATTAATCCCCACACTTCATTGGACCGCTTATTACAATTATACTAATCCCCTTGCTTTACCACTCCATAACACCACACAAGATTTTGAAAGAAATAAGAGCGAATTATTTAGACTAATCACGTCACTAACACCCCGACAATTTACATACAAAGGATTTAAAAAATTACTAAAAACATTCACTGCACCCCGAGCTAACGACTATTCAATTGAATATTATGATCATAACATCATCAGACCTAACCAAGATCAATTTCTTGACGATGATCAGTTTGCCAACCCACAATTAACAGAAAAAATTTTCATTAAAACATGCTTCTTATTCACACTTAGCATACTAGATAAAAAGCATGACCACATTATCTCAGAAGCATTATCCGATTTTCAAGCATACACATCATCTTATGAAAAATTTTAAAAATTTTCACCAACCTTTCATTTTCTTACACCAAAAGAACGTGATTTGCACTTTTCACACGACATCATGTTGAGAACTAAGCAAACACACACCTACACTTATTATCATTTTATACAGAATCATTTTCATTTACACACACCATCACGACAATCCCACCACAGGTTTCAATTCATCAATTCTTAATACACCTCACCGTTTTTCCTAAATTTCACATTTTGTATTAAAAATACAAAACTTCAAGGCATCCTCCGGAATTACGACCCAATGACCCATATGTATATATTCTGTCCCCTCACCAAGACCTTCAACGAAGATGAATCCCGACCCCTAATAGTCCCGCATGAATATATTCAACCTATAGAAATACCCATTTTAGAATTCATTCACAATACTAGATATAATCACAAAATTTACAATCTACTTCAGTACACACCTCAAGAATTTGCAGTAGGCACTGAAGAACTAAAAACCATTAAAGCACTTCAATTGCTTTGGCCACTGCTTCAAACTAAAAACATCATTCGCATATTAGCAAAATTACTAATCACATCAGATGCTATTCACGATGTTTTCCCTCATGGCTTCTTTCCCAATGATTAGTTAAGTATGAATTCAAAAATTTAAAATAAACCACTTCAAAATGAAACTAACCATTCTTTATAAATATTTTATATTTTCTTTAGTCTTCACACCACGATCACCTACAAACAAGACAAAACAAATAAAAACACAAACTCTTTTATTCATAATAAACTCTATTAAACCTTCAGCACTAAATGATGCAGTAAATTTCATAATCAAAGTAGTAAATTAATCTATAAATAATTTCCCTAAAATGTAGTAAAATTAAATACAATGAAAATCAATTTATAATTTCAGAACCCCACAAAGCAGCAAATTTCAAATTCTAAGTAGTAAATTTATACAAAGAAGAAAGCAGTACTAACTTTTTTATAACTTCTATTCACTCGCACAAGAATTCTATCCCAAATTTCACAGCTTGCCTACGAAGAATTGTTTAAATTAATGAACTCAAATTTTAACTTTCACTAAAAATAACTCAAACGAGCGATAACAAGTTTCAAACTTTCCTTTAACCCGGTTGGAAATGAATTATATAATAACCCAAACTAACCAACGTAGCTTACTAAACACCATAAACTACAAACTAACAGCATGACTAAGAAAAGAAAAACCACGGTACCCAAACTGGATTAGACCAGCTTAAAATTGGATAATTTATTCTTTTGAAGACTATTACCAAGTCTGAGAAAGAAATAATAAAACAACAAAAACTCGCAAGACAAACCCAAACCAAAAACAATTTGATTTTTGAAAAAAGGACACAACCAAAGTAACAAAAGAAAAACCAGAGATAATATAACATAAAACGTTAGCACAAAATAGGAGCCCTCAAAAAACTAGCATGAAATCATACCCTCACTCCTGGCCTAACCCACCAGAGAGGACGATCTGAGCATGCTCTTGAGACGGCCTAACCCACCGTGCTACACCAACGCTTTGTGACTAAACTATGTTTTTGACAAGAGGTACTCAAGAGTGAGTAACTCTTAAAAAT